>NC_088304.1:29922693-30096172 GCF_032854445.1 Liolophura sinensis | reverse complement strand
GGTGGAGATTCCGATAAAGGGGTTAGCAGCCATTGCGATAATATAGAAACAGAAGGTGTCCAGGGAACCTCGTCATCGGGAAATGCTCAGCGAAGCAGTGGAAGGACTGGACTAACTGGCGTGGTTAACGTGAAGTCAATTAAGGAGTTACATGTAGATCAGTGGGTATTAGTGCGGCTCGGGATCGTGTGAAGAAACTGTTCATCGGAAGGATCGACACCGTGTATTATTCAGATGGGGATCTTGAGGTTTCTTTTCTAAGAAGAAAAAGTCTGCAGACAAATGTATTTGTTCACCCCAAAGAAGAAGACTGTGCATTAGTGGATTTCGACCAAATAGTTGGAGCACTTAATCAACCACAAACACTGCGAAGAGGTCTGCTCAAATTTGCGGCTGACGCCAGTGAATGGATCCCATAGTCAACAAAAGGAATTCTAGAGACGTTCTGTTCCGTATTTGAACTGTGTGTTGCATAGCTTTTGTTTTTAAACTGTAAAATTATGCTCCCAAATGGTGTAAACGTGATTGCGGTTTCTCAAATTTGTTTCATTGTTAAGCAAAACACGTGCATTTATAACTTTTCAAACATCCTGAGATGTTTAAGTTAAAATTTGTATTTTTTAAAACCTAATTAAAGTCCGAAACCAACCCTTTGGTTGGCTTATCTCGTTTATGCGTTGGTGTAAAGTAAATGTCCGAAGTCACCACCTCCTGTGGGGGGGGAATTCGGACAACTTTCAAACAAAAAAAAATCGCAGACTCTTATACATTTAAGACTTGTACTAATGCTGGCTGAACCCATATATTAAATGCAAACTGATAAGAAGAAAAAGTCCTTATTATATCAGATATTCTGAAGCACAGAAAGAAAAGACTACAAAAATCGTCCCAATTCACCCCAGCTTACGGTACGTGCAGAAAACTTGCCTTGGATGCCGCTGTCACATGCATGCCAAACGTCTGCGACCAACCCTACACGAAGTGCGCACGTGCCTGTACACAGCAGTGCAGTGGTGGCTGTCTAATCCAGATGCGCATCTCCGACTAAGGACAAGTGTTGATGTTTGTATTCTGTTTTTCACTTAGGTTCATGAAAGGGGATAGCGCGAACGCAGTCCCCCTGAGTAAAAATTACGCACCCGAGTCGCCCACATTTGGGGCGATCGCAGGGGTCAGCCCACCGAAGTGCAATGGGAAGGCCTCGCCCTGGGGGCACCGCCTGATTGATCACGGTAGCCCCTGTGCCAGGTAAGTATGATTTGATCTGCCTCACCACTCAAACTGGTGAAAGACGGCCCGTGTCCGGCTTGGGCGAACCGCAAATGGCTGGCCGTCTTGGCCCGGCACAAAACGCACGAAGTGCGCACGAGACTTGAGTGGGTGTTATGTCTCTCGTCAAATACGAGCTTTCCTCACTTTCCTTTGGCACCCAATCTCTGTCAGTGTTAAAACCTTTTTCACTCCTTTGGTTATATTCTGTCCATCAGTACCGTAAATTGGGGTGACTTCGGACAACGTGGTGAATTCGGACAGTGAGCCAATAAAAGTATACAATAGTATCGTTACTGTTGCAAAAGATGTATTCCCACGGCTACTTCATGAACTTTCAGAGAAATTATCTACCACTCAGAGCGAAAATGTAAAATCTGCGTTTAAAAAGTGCGGCATTGTCCCTCACGACCCAACCCCTGTTCTTGATAGGATTCCCAGGGAAACCGAGAAAACTCCTGAAGGAGCAGGAGGCCATGGAGTGGATGGCGCATTAATAGCGTTGTTGAAAGACATGCGTGGTGCAGATTGTAAACAGCCAAAGAAACGAGCAAAGCGTCTTCGTGTTGAGCCGGGAAAAAGTGTTTCTTCAGAGGATTTATCCCACAATGATGATGACAACGGTGAAACTAGTGACTCCGAGGAAACAAGTTCAGGAGAAGAGCAATCTACAGAAGCGTCGTCTGAGAGCACAGAAGGTGGAGATTCCGATAAAGGGGTTAGCAGCCATTGCGATAATATAGAAACAGAAGGTGTCCAGGGAACCTCGTCATCGGGAAATGCTCAGCGAAGCAGTGGAAGGACTGGACTAACTGGCGTGGTTAACGTGAAGTCAATTAAGGAGTTACATGTAGATCAGTGGGTATTAGTGCGGCTCGGGGATCGTGTGAAGAAACTGTTCATCGGAAGGATCGACACCGTGTATTATTCAGATGGGGATCTTGAGGTTTCTTTTCTAAGAAGAAAAAGTCTGCAGACAAATGTATTTGTTCACCCCAAAGAAGAAGACTGTGCATTAGTGGATTTCGACCAAATAGTTGGAGCACTTAATCAACCACAAACACTGCGAAGAGGTCTGCTCAAATTTGCGGCTGACGCCAGTGAATGGATCCCATAGTCAACAAAAGGAATTCTAGAGACGTTCTGTTCCGTATTTGAACTGTGTGTTGCATAGCTTTTGTTTTTAAACTGTAAAATTATGCTCCCAAATGGTGTAAACGTGATTGCGGTTTCTCAAATTTGTTTCATTGTTAAGCAAAACACGTGCATTTATAACTTTTCAAACATCCTGAGATGTTTAAGTTAAAATTTGTATTTTTTAAAAACCTAATTAAAGTCCGAAACCAACCCTTTGGTTGGCTTATCTCGTTTATGTGTTGGTGTAAAGTAAATGTCCGAAGTCACCACCTCCTGTGGGGGGGGGGGGGAATTCGGACAACTTTCAAACAACAAAAAATCGCAGACTCTTATACATTTAAGACTTGTACTAATGCTGGCTGAACCCATATATTAAATGCAAACTGATAAGAAGAAAAAGTCCTTATTATATCAGATATTCTGAAGCACAGAAAGAAAAGACTACAAAAATCGTCCCAATTCACCCCAGCTTACGGTACGTGCAGAAAACTTGCCTTGGATGCCGCTGTCACATGCATGCCAAACGTCTGCGACCAACCCTACACGAAGTGCGCACGTGCCTGTACACAGCAGTGCAGTGGTGGCTGTCTAATCCAGATGCGCATCTCCGACTAAGGACAAGTGTTGATGTTTGTATTCTGTTTTTCACTTAGGTTCATGAAAGGGGATAGCGCGAACGCAGTCCCCCTGAGTAAAAATTACGCACCCGAGTCGCCCACATTTGGGGCGATCGCAGGGGTCAGCCCACCGAAGTGCAATGGGAAGGCCTCGCCCTGGGGGCACCGCCTGATTGATCACGGTAGCCCCTGTGCCAGGTAAGTATGATTTGATCTGCCTCACCACTCAAACTGGTGAAAGACGGCCCGTGTCCGGCTTGGGCGAACCGCAAATGGCTGGCCGTCTTGGCCCGGCACAAAACGCACGAAGTGCGCACGAGACTTGAGTGGGTGTTCTGTCTCTCGTCAAATACGAGCTTTCCTCACTTTCCTTTGGCACCCAATCTCTGTCAGTGTTAAAACCTTTTTCACTCCTTTGGTTATATTCTGTCCATCAGTACCGTAAATTGGGGTGACTTCGGACAGTGAGCCAATAAAAGTATAGAATAGTATCGTTACTGTTGCAAAAGATGTATTCCCACGGCTACTTCATGAACTTTCAGAGAAATTATCTACCACTCAGAGCGAAAATGTAAAATCTGCGTTTAAAAAGTGCGGCATTGTCCCTCACGACCCAACCCCTGTTCTTGATAGGATTCCCAGGGAAACCGAGAAAACTCCTGAAGGAGCAGGAGGCCATGGAGTGGATGGCGCATTAATAGCGTTGTTGAAAGACATGCGTGGTGCAGATTGTAAACAGCCAAAGAAACGAGCAAAGCGTCTTCGTGTTGAGCCGGGAAAAAGTGTTTCTTCAGAGGATTTATCCCACAATGATGACGACAACGGTGAAACTAGTGACTCCGAGGAAACAAGTTCAGGAGAAGAGCAATCTACAGAAGCGTCGTCTGAGAGCACAGAAGGTGGAGATTCCGATAAAGGGGTTAGCAGCCATTGCGATAATATAGAAACAGAAGGTGTCCAGGGAACCTCGTCATCGGGAAATGCTCAGCGAAGCAGTGGAAGGACTGGACTAACTGGCGTGGTTAACGTGAAGTCAATTAAGGAGTTACATGTAGATCAGTGGGTATTAGTGCGGCTCGGGGATCGTGTGAAGAAACTGTTCATCGGAAGGATCGACACCGTGTATTATTCAGATGGGGATCTTGAGGTTTCTTTTCTAAGAAGAAAAAGTCTGCAGACAAATGTATTTGTTCACCCCAAAGAAGAAGACTGTGCATTAGTGGATTTCGACCAAATAGTTGGAGCACTTAATCAACCACAAACACTGCGAAGAGGTCTGCTCAAATTTGCGGCTGACGCCAGTGAATGGATCCCATAGTCAACAAAAGGAATTCTAGAGACGTTCTGTTCCGTATTTGAACTGTGTGTTGCATAGCTTTTGTTTTTAAACTGTAAAATTATGCTCCCAAATGGTGTAAACATGATTGCGGTTTCTCAAATTTGTTTCATTGTTAAGCAAAACACGTGCATTTATAACTTTTCAAACATCCTGAGATGTTTAAGTTAAAATTTGTATTTTTTAAAAACCTAATTAAAGTCCGAAACCAACCCTTTGTTTGGCTTATCTCGTTTATGCGTTGGTGTAAAGTAAATGTCCGAAGTCACCACCTCCTGTGGGGGGGGAATTCGGACAACTTTCAAACAAAAAAAAATCGCAGACTCTTATACATTTAAGACTTGTACTAATGCTGGCTGAACCCATATATTAAATGCAAACTGATAAGAAGAAAAAGTCCTTATTATATCAGATATTCTGAAGCACAGAAAGAAAAGACTACAAAAATCGTCCCAATTCACCCCAGCTCACGGTACGTGCAGAAAACTTGCCTTGGATGCCGCTGTCACATGCATGCCAAACGTCTGCGACCAACCCTACACGAAGTGCGCACGTGCCTGTACACAGCAGTGCAGTGGTGGCTGTCTAATCCAGATGCGCATCTCCGACTAAGGACAAGTGTTGATGTTTGTATTCTGTTTTTCACTTAGGTTCATGAAAGGGGATAGCGCGAACGCAGTCCCCCTGAGTAAAAATTACGCACCCGAGTCGCCCACATTTGGGGCGATCGCAGGGGTCAGCCCACCGAAGTGCAATGGGAAGGCCTCGCCCTGGGGGCACCGCCTGATTGATCACGGTAGCCCCTGTGCCAGGTAAGTATGATTTGATCTGCCTCACCACTCAAACTGGTGAAAGACGGCCCGTGTCCGGCTTGGGCGAACCGCAAATGGCTGGCCGTCTTGGCCCGGCACAAAACGCACGAAGTGCGCACGAGACTTGAGTGGGTGTTCTGTCTCTCGTCAAATACGAGCTTTCCTCACTTTCCTTTGGCACCCAATCTCTGTCAGTGTTAAAACCTTTTTCACTCCTTTGGTTATATTCTGTCCATCAGTACCGTAAATTGGGGTGACTTCGGACAACGTGGTGAATTCGGACAGTGAGCCAATAAAAGTATACAATAGTATCGTTACTGTTGCAAAAGATGTATTCCCACGGCTACTTCATGAACTTTCAGAGAAATTATCTACCACTCAGAGCGAAAATGTAAAATCTGCGTTTAAAAAGTGCGGCATTGTCCCTCACGACCCAACCCCTGTTCTTGATAGGATTCCCAGGGAAACCGAGAAAACTCCTGAAGGAGCAGGAGGCCATGGAGTGGATGGCGCATTAATAGCGTTGTTGAAAGACATGCGTGGTGCAGATTGTAAACAGCCAAAGAAACGAGCAAAGCGTCTTCGTGTTGAGCCGGGAAAAAGTGTTTCTTCAGAGGATTTATCCCACAATGATGATGACAACGGTGAAACTAGTGACTCCGAGGAAACAAGTTCAGGAGAAGAGCAATCTACAGAAGCGTCGTCTGAGAGCACAGAAGGTGGAGATTCCGATAAAGGGGTTAGCAGCCATTGCGATAATATAGAAACAGAAGGTGTCCAGGGAACCTCGTCATCGGGAAATGCTCAGCGAAGCAGTGGAAGGACTGGACTAACTGGCGTGGTTAACGTGAAGTCAATTAAGGAGTTACATGTAGATCAGTGGGTATTAGTGCGGCTCGGGGATCGTGTGAAGAAACTGTTCATCGGAAGGATCGACACCGTGTATTATTCAGATGGGGATCTTGAGGTTTCTTTTCTAAGAAGAAAAAGTCTGCAGACAAATGTATTTGTTCACCCCAAAGAAGAAGACTGTGCATTAGTGGATTTCGACCAAATAGTTGGAGCACTTAATCAACCACAAACACTGCGAAGAGGTCTGCTCAAATTTGCGGCTGACGCCAGTGAATGGATGCCATAGTCAACAAAAGGAATTCTAGAGACGTTCTGTTCCGTATTTGAACTGTGTGTTGCATAGCTTTTGTTTTAAAACTGTAAAATTATGCTCCCAAATGGTGTAAACGTGATTGCGGTTTCTCAAATTTGTTTCATTGTTAAGCAAAACACGTGCATTTATAACTTTTCAAACATCCTGAGATGTTTAAGTTAAAATTTGTATTTTTTAAAAACCTAATTAAAGTCCGAAACCAACCCTTTGGTTGGCTTATCTCGTTTATGCGTTGGTGTAAAGTAAATGTCCGAAGTCACCACCTCCTGTGGGGGGGGAATTCGGACAACTTTCAAACAAAAAAAAATCGCAGACTCTTATACATTTAAGACTTGTACTAATGCTGGCTGAACCCATATATTAAATGCAAACTGATAAGAAGAAAAAGTCCTTATTATATCAGATATTCTGAAGCACAGAAAGAAAAGACTACAAAAATCGTCCCAATTCACCCCAGCTTACGGTACGTGCAGAAAACTTGCCTTGGATGCCGCTGTCACATGCATGCCAAACGTCTGCGACCAACCCTACACGAAGTGCGCACGTGCCTGTACACAGCAGTGCAGTGGTGGCTGTCTAATCCAGATGCGCATCTCCGACTAAGGACAAGTGTTGATGTTTGTATTCTGTTTTTCACTTAGGTTCATGAAAGGGGATAGCGCGAACGCAGTCCCCCTGAGTAAAAATTACGCACCCGAGTCGCCCACATTTGGGGCGATCGCAGGGGTCAGCCCACCGAAGTGCAATGGGAAGGCCTCGCCCTGGGGGCACCGCCTGATTGATCACGGTAGCCCCTGTGCCAGGTAAGTATGATTTGATCTGCCTCACCACTCAAACTGGTGAAAGACGGCCCGTGTCCGGCTTGGGCGAACCGCAAATGGCTGGCCGTCTTGGCCCGGCACAAAACGCACGAAGTGCGCACGAGACTTGAGTGGGTGTTCTGTCTCTCGTCAAATACGAGCTTTCCTCACTTTCCTTTGGCACCCAATCTCTGTCAGTGTTAAAACCTTTTTCACTCCTTTGGTTATATTCTGTCCATCAGTACCGTAAATTGGGGTGACTTCGGACAACGTGGTGAATTCGGACAGTGAGCCAATAAAAGTATAGAATAGTATCGTTACTGTTGCAAAAGATGTATTCCCACGGCTACTTCATGAACTTTCAGAGAAATTATCTACCACTCAGAGCGAAAATGTAAAATCTGCGTTTAAAAAGTGCGGCATTGTCCCTCACGACCCAACCCCTGTTCTTGATAGGATTCCCAGGGAAACCGAGAAAACTCCTGAAGGAGCAGGAGGCCATGGAGTGGATGGCGCATTAATAGCGTTGTTGAAAGACATGCGTGGTGCAGATTGTAAACAGCCAAAGAAACGAGCAAAGCGTCTTCGTGTTGAGCCGGGAAAAAGTGTTTCTTCAGAGGATTTATCCCACAATGATGATGACAACGGTGAAACTAGTGACTCCGAGGAAACAAGTTCAGGAGAAGAGCAATCTACAGAAGCGTCGTCTGAGAGCACAGAAGGTGGAGATTCCGATAAAGGGGTTAGCAGCCATTGCGATAATATAGAAACAGAAGGTGTCCAGGGAACCTCGTCATCGGGAAATGCTCAGCGAAGCAGTGGAAGGACTGGACTAACTGGCGTGGTTAACGTGAAGTCAATTAAGGAGTTACATGTAGATCAGTGGGTATTAGTGCGGCTCGGGGATCGTGTGAAGAAACTGTTCATCGGAAGGATCGACACCGTGTATTATTCAGATGGGGATCTTGAGGTTTCTTTTCTAAGAAGAAAAAGTCTGCAGACAAATGTATTTGTTCACCCCAAAGAAGAAGACTGTGCATTAGTGGATTTCGACCAAATAGTTGGAGCACTTAATCAACCACAAACACTGCGAAGAGGTCTGCTCAAATTTGCGGCTGACGCCAGTGAATGGATCCCATAGTCAACAAAAGGAATTCTAGAGACGTTCTGTTCCGTATTTGAACTGTGTGTTGCATAGCTTTTGTTTTAAAACTGTAAAATTATGCTCCCAAATGGTGTAAACGTGATTGCGGTTTCTCAAATTTGTTTCATTGTTAAGCAAAACACGTGCATTTATAACTTTTCAAACATCCTGAGATGTTTAAGTTAAAATTTGTATTTTTTAAAAACCTAATTAAAGTCCGAAACCAACCCTTTGGTTGGCTTATCTCGTTTATGTGTTGGTGTAAAGTAAATGTCCGAAGTCACCACCTCCTGTGGGGGGGGAATTCGGACAACTTTCAAACAAAAAAAAAATCGCAGACTCTTATACATTTAAGACTTGTACTAATGCTGGCTGAACCCATATATTAAATGCAAACTGATAAGAAGAAAAAGTCCTTATTATATCAGATATTCTGAAGCACAGAAAGAAAAGACTACAAAAATCGTCCCAATTCACCCCAGCTTACGGTACGTGCAGAAAACTTGCCTTGGATGCCGCTGTCACATGCATGCCAAACGTCTGCGACCAACCCTACACGAAGTGCGCACGTGCCTGTACACAGCAGTGCAGTGGTGGCTGTCTAATCCAGATGCGCATCTCCGACTAAGGACAAGTGTTGATGTTTGTATTCTGTTTTTCACTTAGGTTCATGAAAGGGATAGCGCGAACGCAGTCCCCCTGAGTAAAAATTACGCACCCGAGTCGCCCACATTTGGGGCGATCGCAGGGGTCAGCCACCGAAGTGCAATGGGAAGGCCTCGCCCTGGGGGCACCGCCTGATTGAATCACGGTAGCCCCTGTGCCAGGTAAGTATGATTTGATCTGCCTCACCACTCAAACTGGTGAAAGACGGCCCGTGTCCGGCTGGGCGAACCGCAAATGGCTGGCCGTCTTGGCCCGGCACAAAACGCACGAAGTGCGCACGAGACTTGAGTGGGTGTTCTGTCTCTCGTCAAATACGAGCTTTCCTCACTTCCTTTGGCACCCAATCTCTGTCAGTGTTAAAACCTTTTTCACTCCTTTGGTTATATTCTGCCCATCAGTACCGTAAATTGGGGTGACTTCGGACAACGTGGTGAATTCGGACAGTGAGCCAATAAAAGTATACAATAGTATCGTTACTGTTGCAAAAGATGTATTCCCACGGCTACTTCATGAACTTTCAGAGAAATTATCTACACTCAGAGCGAAAATGTAAAATCTGCGTTTAAAAAGTGCGGCATTGTCCCTCACGACCCAACCGCTGTTCTTGATAGGATTCCCAGGGAAACCGAGAAAACTCTGAAGGAGCAGGAGGCCATGGAGTGGATGGCGCATTAATAGCGTTGTTGAAAGACAATGCGTGGTGCAGATTGTAAACAGCCAAAGAAACGAGCCAAAGCGTCTTCGTGTTGAGCGGGGAAAAAAGTGTTTCTTCAGAGGATTTATCCACAATGATGATGACAACGGTGAAACTAGTGACTCCGAGGAAACAAGTTCAGGAGAAGAGCAATCTACAGAAGCGTCGTCTGAGAGCACAGAAGGTGGAGATTCCGATAAAGGGGTTAGCAGCCATTGCGATAATATAGAAACAGAAGGTGTCCAGGGAACCTCGTCATCGGGAAATGCTCAGCGAAGCAGTGGAAGGACTGGACTAACTGGCCGTGGTTAACGTGAAGTCAATTAAGGAGTTACATGTAGATCAGTGGGTATTAGTGCGGCTCGGGGATCGTGTGAAGAAACTGTTCATCGGAAGGATCGACACCGTGTATTATTCAGATGGGGATTTTGAGTGTTTCTTTTCTAAGAAGAAAAAGTCTGCAGACAAATGTATTTGTTCACCCCAAAGAAGAAGACTGTGCATTAGTGGATTTCGACCAAATAGTTGGAGCACTTAATCAACCACAAACACTGCGAAGAGGTCTGCTCAATTTGCGGCTGACGCCAGTGAATGGATCCCATAGTCAACAAAAGGAATTCTAGAGACGTTCTGTTCCGTATTTGAACTGTGTGTTGCATAGCTTTTGTTTTTAACTGTAAAATTATGCTCCCAAATGGTGTAAACGTGGATTGCGGTTCTCAAATTTGTTTCATTGTTAAGCAAAACACGTGCATTTATAACTTTTCAAACATCCTGAGATGTTTAAGTTAAAATTTGTATTTTTAAAAACCTAATTAAAGTCCGAAACCAACCCTTTGTTTGGCTTATCTCGTTTATGCGTTGGTGTAAAGTAAATGTCCGAAGTCACCACCTCCTGTGGGGGGGGGAATTCGGACAACTTTCAAACAAAAAAAATCGCAGACTCTTATACATTTAAGACTTGTACTAATGCTGGCTGAACCCATATATTAAATGCAAACTGATAAGAAGAAAAAGTCCTTATTATATCAGATATTCTGAAGCACAGAAAGAAAAAGACTACTAAAATCGTCCCAATTCACCCCAGCTTACGGTACGTGCAGAAAACTTGCTTGGATGCCGCTGTCACATGCATCGCCAAACGTCTGCGACCAACCCTACACGAAGTGCGCACGTGCCTGTACACAGCAGTGCAGTGGTGGGCTGTCTAATCCAGATGCGCATCTCCGACTAAGGACAAGTGTTGATGTTTGTATTCTGTTTTTCACTTAGGTTCATGAAAGGGGATAGCGCGAACGCAGTCCCCCTGAGTAAAAATTACGCACCCGAGTCGCCCACATTTGGGGCGATCGCAGGGGTCAGCCCACCGAAGTGCAATGGGAAGGCCTCGCCCTGGGGGCACCGCCAGATTGATCACGGTAGCCCCTGTGCCAGGTAAGTATGATTTGATCTGCCTCACCACTCAAACTGGTGAAAGACGGCCCGTGTCCGGCTTGGGCGAACCGCAAATGGCTGGCCGTCTTGGCCCGGCACAAAACGCACGAAGTGCGCACGAGACTTGAGTGGGTGTTCTGTCTCTCGTCAAATACGAGCTTTCCTCACTTTCCTTTGGCACCCAATCTCTGTCAGTGTTAAAACCTTTTTCACTCCTTTGGTTATATTCTGTCCATCAGTACCGTAAATTGGGGTGACTTCGGACAACGTGGTGAATTCGGACAGTGAGCCAATAAAAGTATACAATAGTATCGTTACTGTTGCAAAAGATGTATTCCCACGGCTACTTCATGAACTTTCAGAGAAATTATCTACCACTCAGAGCGAAAATGTAAAATCTGCGTTTAAAAAGTGCGGCATTGTCCCTCACGACCCAACCCCTGTTCTTGATAGGATTCCCAGGGAAACCGAGAAAACTCCTGAAGGAGCAGGAGGCCATGGAGTGGATGGCGCATTAATAGCGTTGTTGAAAGACATGCGTGGTGCAGATTGTAAACAGCCAAAGAAACGAGCAAAGCGTCTTCGTGTTGAGCCGGGAAAAAGTGTTTCTTCAGAGGATTTATCCCACAATGATGATGACAACGGTGAAACTAGTGACTCCGAGGAAACAAGTTCAGGAGAAGAGCAATCTACAGAAGCGTCGTCTGAGAGCACAGAAGGTGGAGATTCCGATAAAGGGGTTAGCAGCCATTGCGATAATATAGAAACAGAAGGTGTCCAGGGAACCTCGTCATCGGGAAATGCTCAGCGAAGCAGTGGAAGGACTGGACTAACTGGCGTGGTTAACGTGAAGTCAATTAAGGAGTTACATGTAGATCAGTGGGTATTAGTGCGGCTCGGGGATCGTGTGAAGAAACTGTTCATCGGAAGGATCGACACCGTGTATTATTCAGATGGGGATCTTGAGGTTTCTTTTCTAAGAAGAAAAAGTCTGCAGACAAATGTATTTGTTCACCCCAAAGAAGAAGACTGTGCATTAGTGGATTTCGACCAAATAGTTGGAGCACTTAATCAACCACAAACACTGCGAAGAGGTCTGCTCAAATTTGCGGCTGACGCCAGTGAATGGATCCCATAGTCAACAAAAGGAATTCTAGAGACGTTCTGTTCCGTATTTGAACTGTGTGTTGCATAGCTTTTGTTTTTAAACTGTAAAATTATGCTCCCAAATGGTGTAAACGTGATTGCGGTTTCTCAAATTTGTTTCATTGTTAAGCAAAACACGTGCATTTATAACTTTTCAAACATCCTGAGATGTTTAAGTTAAAATTTGTATTTTTTAAAAACCTAATTAAAGTCCGAAACCAACCCTTTGGTTGGCTTATCTCGTTTATGTGTTGGTGTAAAGTAAATGTCCGAAGTCACCACCTCCTGTGGGGGGGGGGAATTCGGACAACTTTCAAACAAAAAAAAATCGCAGACTCTTATACATTTAAGACTTGTACTAATGCTGGCTGAACCCATATATTAAATGCAAACTGATAAGAAGAAAAAGTCCTTATTATATCAGATATTCTGAAGCACAGAAAGAAAAGACTACAAAAATCGTCCCAATTCACCCCAGCTTACGGTACGTGCAGAAAACTTGCCTTGGATGCCGCTGTCACATGCATGCCAAACGTCTGCGACCAACCCTACACGAAGTGCGCACGTGCCTGTACACAGCAGTGCAGTGGTGGCTGTCTAATCCAGATGCGCATCTCCGACTAAGGACAAGTGTTGATGTTTGTATTCTGTTTTTCACTTAGGTTCATGAAAGGGGATAGCGCGAACGCAGTCCCCCTGAGTAAAAATTACGCACCCGAGTCGCCCACATTTGGGGCGATCGCAGGGGTCAGCCCACCGAAGTGCAATGGGAAGGCCTCGCCCTGGGGGCACCGCCTGATTGATCACGGTAGCCCCTGTGCCAGGTAAGTATGATTTGATCTGCCTCACCACTCAAACTGGTGAAAGACGGCCCGTGTCCGGCTTGGGCGAACCGCAAATGGCTGGCCGTCTTGGCCCGGCACAAAACGCACGAAGTGCGCACGAGACTTGAGTGGGTGTTCTGTCTCTCGTCAAATACGAGCTTTCCTCACTTTCCTTTGGCACCCAATCTCTGTCAGTGTTAAAACCTTTTTCACTCCTTTGGTTATATTCTGTCCATCAGTACCGTAAATTGGGGTGACTTCGGACAACGTGGTGAATTCGGACAGTGAGCCAATAAAAGTATACAATAGTATCGTTACTGTTGCAAAAGATGTATTCCCACGGCTACTTCATGAACTTTCAGAGAAATTATCTACCACTCAGAGCGAAAATGTAAAATCTGCGTTTAAAGAGTGCGGCATTGTCCCTCACGACCCAACC
Source organism: Liolophura sinensis (assembly GCF_032854445.1). NCBI lineage: Eukaryota > Metazoa > Mollusca > Polyplacophora > Chitonida > Chitonidae > Liolophura > Liolophura sinensis. The sequence goes on along the minus strand of NC_088304.1, from coordinate 30,082,689 downwards.
CCTGTTCTTGATAGGATTCCTAGGGAAACCGAGAAAACTCCCGAAGGAGCAGGAGGCCATGGAGTGGATGGCGCATTAATAGCGTTGTTGAAAGACATGCGTGGTGCAGATTGTAAACAGCCAAAGAAACGAGCAAAGCGTCTTCGTGTTGAGCCGGGAAAAAGTGTTTCTTCAGAGGATTTATCCCACAATGATGATGACAACGGTGAAACTAGTGACTCCGAGGAAACAAGTTCAGGAGAAGAGCAATCTACAGAAGCGTCGTCTGAGAGCACAGAAGGTGGAGATTCCGATAAAGGGGTTAGCAGCCATTGCGATAATATAGAAACAGAAGGTGTCCAGGGAACCTCGTCATCGGGAAATGCTCAGCGAAGCAGTGGAAGGACTGGACTAACTGGCGTGGTTAACGTGAAGTCAATTAAGGAGTTACATGTAGATCAGTGGGTATTAGTGCGGCTCGGGGATCGTGTGAAGAAACTGTTCATCGGAAGGATCGACACCGTGTATTATTCAGATGGGGATCTTGAGGTTTCTTTTCTAAGAAGAAAAAGTCTGCAGACAAATGTATTTGTTCACCCCAAAGAAGAAGACTGTGCATTAGTGGATTTCGACCAAATAGTTGGAGCACTTAATCAACCACAAACACTGCGAAGAGGTCTGCTCAAATTTGCGGCTGACGCCAGTGAATGGATCCCATAGTCAACAAAAGGAATTCTAGAGACGTTCTGTTCCGTATTTGAACTGTGTGTTGCATAGCTTTTGTTTTTAAACTGTAAAATTATGCTCCCAAATGGTGTAAACGTGATTGCGGTTTCTCAAATTTGTTTCATTGTTAAGCAAAACACGTGCATTTATAACTTTTCAAACATCCTGAGATGTTTAAGTTAAAATTTGTATTTTTTAAAAACCTAATTAAAGTCCGAAACCAACCCTTTGGTTGGCTTATCTCGTTTATGTGTTGGTGTAAAGTAAATGTCCGAAGTCACCACCTCCTGTGGGGGGGGGGGGGGGGAATTCGGACAACTTTCAAACAAAAAAAAATCGCAGACTCTTATACATTTAAGACTTGTACTAATGCTGGCTGAACCCATATATTAAATGCAAACTGATAAGAAGAAAAAGTCCTTATTATATCAGATATTCTGAAGCACAGAAAGAAAAGACTACAAAAATCGTCCCAATTCACCCCAGCTTACGGTACGTGCAGAAAACTTGCCTTGGATGCCGCTGTCACATGCATGCCAAACGTCTGCGACCAACCCTACACGAAGTGCGCACGTGCCTGTACACAGCAGTGCAGTGGTGGCTGTCTAATCCAGATGCGCATCTCCGACTAAGGACAAGTGTTGATGTTTGTATTCTGTTTTTCACTTAGGTTCATGAAAGGGGATAGCGCGAACGCAGTCCCCCTGAGTAAAAATTACGCACCCGAGTCGCCCACATTTGGGGCGATCGCAGGGGTCAGCCCACCGAAGTGCAATGGGAAGGCCTCGCCCTGGGGGCACCGCCTGATTGATCACGGTAGCCCCTGTGCCAGGTAAGTATGATTTGATCTGCCTCACCACTCAAACTGGTGAAAGACGGCCCGTGTCCGGCTTGGGCGAACCGCAAATGGCTGGCCGTCTTGGCCCGGCACAAAACGCACGAAGTGCGCACGAGACTTGAGTGGGTGTTCTGTCTCTCGTCAAATACGAGCTTTCCTCACTTTCCTTTGGCACCCAATCTCTGTCAGTGTTAAAACCTTTTTCACTCCTTTGGTTATATTCTGTCCATCAGTACCGTAAATTGGGGTGACTTCGGACAACGTGGTGAATTCGGACAGTGAGCCAATAAAAGTATACAATAGTATCGTTACTGTTGCAAAAGATGTATTCCCACGGCTACTTCATGAACTTTCAGAGAAATTATCTACCACTCAGAGCGAAAATGTAAAATCTGCGTTTAAAGAGTGCGGCATTGTCCCTCACGACCCAACCCCTGTTCTTGATAGGATTCCTAGGGAAACCGAGAAAACTCCCGAAGGAGCAGGAGGCCATGGAGTGGATGGCGCATTAATAGCGTTGTTGAAAGACATGCGTGGTGCAGATTGTAAACAGCCAAAGAAACGAGCAAAGCGTCTTCGTGTTGAGCCGGGAAAAAGTGTTTCTTCAGAGGATTTATCCCACAATGATGATGACAACGGTGAAACTAGTGACTCCGAGGAAACAAGTTCAGGAGAAGAGCAATCTACAGAAGCGTCGTCTGAGAGCACAGAAGGTGGAGATTCCGATAAAGGGGTTAGCAGCCATTGCGATAATATAGAAACAGAAGGTGTCCAGGGAACCTCGTCATCGGGAAATGCTCAGCGAAGCAGTGGAAGGACTGGACTAACTGGCGTGGTTAACGTGAAGTCAATTAAGGAGTTACATGTAGATCAGTGGGTATTAGTGCGGCTCGGGGATCGTGTGAAGAAACTGTTCATCGGAAGGATCGACACCGTGTATTATTCAGATGGGGATCTTGAGGTTTCTTTTCTAAGAAGAAAAAGTCTGCAGACAAATGTATTTGTTCACCCCAAAGAAGAAGACTGTGCATTAGTGGATTTCGACCAAATAGTTGGAGCACTTAATCAACCACAAACACTGCGAAGAGGTCTGCTCAAATTTGCGGCTGACGCCAGTGAATGGATCCCATAGTCAACAAAAGGAATTCTAGAGACGTTCTGTTCCGTATTTGAACTGTGTGTTGCATAGCTTTTGTTTTTAAACTGTAAAATTATGCTCCCAAATGGTGTAAACGTGATTGCGGTTTCTCAAATTTGTTTCATTGTTAAGCAAAACACGTGCATTTATAACTTTTCAAACATCCTGAGATGTTTAAGTTAAAATTTGTATTTTTTAAAAACCTAATTAAAGTCCGAAACCAACCCTTTGGTTGGCTTATCTCGTTTATGTGTTGGTGTAAAGTAAATGTCCGAAGTCACCACCTCCTGTGGGGGGGGGGGGGGGGAATTCGGACAACTTTCAAACAAAAAAAAATCGCAGACTCTTATACATTTAAGACTTGTACTAATGCTGGCTGAACCCATATATTAAATGCAAACTGATAAGAAGAAAAAGTCCTTATTATATCAGATATTCTGAAGCACAGAAAGAAAAGACTACAAAAATCGTCCCAATTCACCCCAGCTTACGGTACGTGCAGAAAACTTGCCTTGGATGCCGCTGTCACATGCATGCCAAACGTCTACGACCAACCCTACACGAAGTGCGCACGTGCCTGTACACAGCAGTGCAGTGGTGGCTGTCTAATCCAGATGCGCATCTCCGACTAAGGACAAGTGTTGATGTTTGTATTCTGTTTTTCACTTAGGTTCATGAAAGGGGATAGCGCGAACGCAGTCCCCCTGAGTAAAAATTACGCACCCGAGTCGCCCACATTTGGGGCGATCGCAGGGGTCAGCCCACCGAAGTGCAATGGGAAGGCCTCGCCCTGGGGGCACCGCCTGATTGATCACGGTAGCCCCTGTGCCAGGTAAGTATGATTTGATCTGCCTCACCACTCAAACTGGTGAAAGACGGCCCGTGTCCGGCTTGGGCGAACCGCAAATGGCTGGCCGTCTTGGCCCGGCACAAAACGCACGAAGTGCGCACGAGACTTGAGTGGGTGTTCTGTCTCTCGTCAAATACGAGCTTTCCTCACCTTCCTTTGGCACCCAATCTCTGTCAGTGTTAAAACCTTTTTCACTCCTTTGGTTATATTCTGTCCATCAGTACCGTAAATTGGGGTGACTTCGGACAACGTGGTGAATTCGGACAGTGAGCCAATAAAAGTATACAATAGTATCGTTACTGTTGCAAAAGATGTATTCCCACGGCTACTTCATGAACTTTCAGAGAAATTATCTACCACTCAGAGCGAAAATGTAAAATCTGCGTTTAAAGAGTGCGGCATTGTCCCTCACGACCCAACCCCTGTTCTTGATAGGATTCCCAGGGAAATCGAGAAAACTCCCGAAGGAGCAGGAGGCCATGGAGTGGATGGCGCATTAATAGCGTTGTTGAAAGACATGCGTGGTGCAGATTGTAAACAGCCAAAGAAACGAGCAAAGCGTCTTCGTGTTGAGCCGGGAAAAAGTGTTTCTTCAGAGGATTTATCCCACAATGATGATGACAACGGTGAAACTAGTGACTCCGAGGAAACAAGTTCAGGAGAAGAGCAATCTACAGAAGCGTCGTCTGAGAGCACAGAAGGTGGAGATTCCGATAAAGGGGTTAGCAGCCATTGCGATAATATAGAAACAGAAGGTGTCCAGGGAACCTCGTCATCGGGAAATGCTCAGCGAAGCAGTGGAAGGACTGGACTAACTGGCGTGGTTAACGTGAAGTCAATTAAGGAGTTACATGTAGATCAGTGGGTATTAGTGCGGCTCGGGGATCGTGTGAAGAAACTGTTCATCGGAAGGATCGACACCGTGTATTATTCAGATGGGGATCTTGAGGTTTCTTTTCTAAGAAGAAAAAGTCTGCAGACAAATGTATTTGTTCACCCCAAAGAAGAAGACTGTGCATTAGTGGATTTCGACCAAATAGTTGGAGCACTTAATCAACCACAAACACTGCGAAGAGGTCTGCTCAAATTTGCGGCTGACGCCAGTGAATGGATCCCATAGTCAACAAAAGGAATTCTAGAGACGTTCTGTTCCGTATTTGAACTGTGTGTTGCATAGCTTTTGTTTTTAAACTGTAAAATTATGCTCCCAAATGGTGTAAACGTGATTGCGGTTTCTCAAATTTGTTTCATTGTTAAGCAAAACACGTGCATTTATAACTTTTCAAACATCCTGAGATGTTTAAGTTAAACTTTGTATTTTTTAAAAACCTAATTAAAGTCCGAAACCAACCCTTTGGTTGGCTTATCTCGTTTATGTGTTGGTGTAAAGTAAATGTCCGAAGTCACCACCTCCTGTGGGGGGGGGGGGAATTCGGACAACTTTCAAACAAAAAAAAATCGCAGACTCTTATACATTTAAGACTTGTACTAATGCTGGCTGAACCCATATATTAAATGCAAACTGATAAGAAGAAAAAGTCCTTATTATATCAGATATTCTGAAGCACAGAAAGAAAAGACTACAAAAATCGTCCCAATTCACCCCAGCTTACGGTACGTGCAGAAAACTTGCCTTGGATGCCGCTGTCACATGCATGCCAAACGCCTGCGACCAACCCTACACGAAGTGCGCACGTGCCTGTACACAGCAGTGCAGTGGTGGCTGTCTAATCCAGATGCGCATCTCCGACTAAGGACAAGTGTTGATGTTTGTATTCTGTTTTTCACTTAGGTTCATGAAAGGGGATAGCGCGAACGCAGTCCCCCTGAGTAAAAATTACGCACCCGAGTCGCCCACATTTGGGGCGATCGCAGGGGTCAGCCCACCGAAGTGCAATGGGAAGGCCTCGCCCTGGGGGCACCGCCTGATTGATCACGGTAGCCCCTGTGCCAGGTAAGTATGATTTGATCTGCCTCACCACTCAAACTGGTGAAAGACGGCCCGTGTCCGGCTTGGGCGAACCGCAAATGGCTGGCCGTCTTGGCCCGGCACAAAACGCACGAAGTGCGCACGAGACTTGAGTGGGTGTTCTGTCTCTCGTCAAATACGAGCTTTCCTCACTTTCCTTTGGCACCCAATCTCTGTCAGTGTTAAAACCTTTTTCACTCCTTTGGTTATATTCTGTCCATCAGTACCGTAAATTGGGGTGACTTCGGACAACGTGGTGAATTCGGACAGTGAGCCAATAAAAGTATACAATAGTATCGTTACTGTTGCAAAAGATGTATTCCCACGGCTACTTCATGAACTTTCAGAGAAATTATCTACCACTCAGAGCGAAAATGTAAAATCTGCGTTTAAAGAGTGCGGCATTGTCCCTCACGACCCAACCCCTGTTCTTGATAGGATTCCCAGGGAAACCGAGAAAACTCCTGAAGGAGCAGGAGGCCATGGAGTGGATGGCGCATTAATAGCGTTGTTGAAAGACATGCGTGGTGCAGATTGTAAACAGCCAAAGAAACGAGCAAAGCGTCTTCGTGTTGAGCCGGGAAAAGTGTTTCTTCAGAGGATTTATCCCACAATGATGATGACAACGGTGAAACTAGTGACTCCGAGGAAACAAGTTCAGGAGAAGAGCAATCTACAGAAGCGTCGTCTGAGAGCACAGAAGGTGGAGATTCCGATAAAGGGGTTAGCAGCCATTGCGATAATATAGAAACAGAAGGTGTCCAGGGAACCTCGTCATCGGGAAATGCTCAGCGAAGCAGTGGAAGGACTGGACTAACTGGCGTGGTTAACGTGAAGTCAATTAAGGAGTTACATGTAGATCAGTGGGTATTAGTGCGGCTCGGGGATCGTGTGAAGAAACTGTTCATCGGAAGGATCGACACCGTGTATTATTCAGATGGGGATCTTGAGGTTTCTTTTCTAAGAAGAAAAAGTCTGCAGACAAATGTATTTGTTCACCCCAAAGAAGAAGACTGTGCATTAGTGGATTTCGACCAAATAGTTGGAGCACTTAATCAACCACAAACACTGCGAAGAGGTCTGCTCAAATTTGCGGCTGACGCCAGTGAATGGATCCCATAGTCAACAAAAGGAATTCTAGAGACGTTCTGTTCCGTATTTGAACTGTGTGTTGCATAGCTTTTGTTTTTAAACTGTAAAATTATGCTCCCAAATGGTGTAAACGTGATTGCGGTTTCTCAAATTTGTTTCATTGTTAAGCAAAACACGTGCATTTATAACTTTTCAAACATCCTGAGATGTTTAAGTTAAAATTTGTATTTTTTAAAAACCTAATTAAAGTCCGAAACCAACCCTTTGGTTGGCTTATCTCGTTTATGTGTTGGTGTAAAGTAAATGTCCGAAGTCACCACCTCCTGTGGGGGGGGGGGGGGGGGGGGGAATTCGGAAAACTTTCAAACAAAAAAAAATCGCAGACTCTTATACATTTAAGACTTGTACTAATGCTGGCTGAACCCATATATTAAATGCAAACTGATAAGAAGAAAAAGTCCTTATTATATCAGATATTCTGAAGCACAGAAAGAAAAGACTACAAAAATCGTCCCAATTCACCCCAGCTTACGGTACGTGCAGAAAACTTGCCTTGGATGCCGCTGTCACATGCATGCCAAACGTCTGCGACCAACCCTACACGAAGTGCGCACGTGCCTGTACACAGCAGTGCAGTGGTGGCTGTCTAATCCAGATGCGCATCTCCGACTAAGGACAAGTGTTGATGTTTGTATTCTGTTTTTCACTTAGGTTCATGAAAGGGGATAGCGCGAACGCAGTCCCCCTGAGTAAAAATTACGCACCCGAGTCGCCCACATTTGGGGCGATCGCAGGGGTCAGCCCACCGAAGTGCAATGGGAAGGCCTCGCCCTGGGGGCACCGCCTGATTGATCACGGTAGCCCCTGTGCCAGGTAAGTATGATTTGATCTGCCTCACCACTCAAACTGGTGAAAGACGGCCCGTGTCCGGCTTGGGCGAACCGCAAATGGCTGGCCGTCTTGGCCCGGCACAAAACGCACGAAGTGCGCACGAGACTTGAGTGGGTGTTCTGTCTCTCGTCAAATACGAGCTTTCCTCACTTTCCTTTGGCACCCAATCTCTGTCAGTGTTAAAACCTTTTTCACTCCTTTGGTTATATTCTGTCCATCAGTACCGTAAATTGGGGTGACTTCGGACAACGTGGTGAATTCGGACAGTGAGCCAATAAAAGTATACAATAGTATCGTTACTGTTGCAAAAGATGTATTCCCACGGCTACTTCATGAACTTTCAGAGAAATTATCTACCACTCAGAGCGAAAATGTAAAATCTGCGTTTAAAGAGTGCGGCATTGTCCCTCACGACCCAACCCCTGTTCTTGATAGGATTCCCAGGGAAACCGAGAAAACTCCTGAAGGAGCAGGAGGCCATGGAGTGGATGGCGCATTAATAGCGTTGTTGAAAGACATGCGTGGTGCAGATTGTAAACAGCCAAAGAAACGAGCAAAGCGTCTTCGTGTTGAGCCGGGAAAAAGTGTTTCTTCAGAGGATTTATCCCACAATGATGATGACAACGGTGAAACTAGTGACTCCGAGGAAACAAGTTCAGGAGAAGAGCAATCTACAGAAGCGTCGTCTGAGAGCACAGAAGGTGGAGATTCCGATAAAGGGGTTAGCAGCCATTGCGATAATATAGAAACAGAAGGTGTCCAGGGAACCTCGTCATCGGGAAATGCTCAGCGAAGCAGTGGAAGGACTGGACTAACTGGCGTGGTTAACGTGAAGTCAATTAAGGAGTTACATGTAGATCAGTGGGTATTAGTGCGGCTCGGGGATCGTGTGAAGAAACTGTTCATCGGAAGGATCGACACCGTGTATTATTCAGATGGGGATCTTGAGGTTTCTTTTCTAAGAAGAAAAAGTCTGCAGACAAATGTATTTGTTCACCCCAAAGAAGAAGACTGTGCATTAGTGGATTTCGACCAAATAGTTGGAGCACTTAATCAACCACAAACACTGCGAAGAGGTCTGCTCAAATTTGCGGCTGACGCCAGTGAATGGATCCCATAGTCAACAAAAGGAATTCTAGAGACGTTCTGTTCCGTATTTGAACTGTGTGTTGCATAGCTTTTGTTTTTAAACTGTAAAATTATGCTCCCAAATGGTGTAAACGTGATTGCGGTTTCTCAAATTTGTTTCATTGTTAAGCAAAACACGTGCATTTATAACTTTTCAAACATCCTGAGATGTTTAAGTTAAAATTTGTATTTTTTAAAAACCTAATTAAAGTCCGAAACCAACCCTTTGGTTGGCTTATCTCGTTTATGTGTTGGTGTAAAGTAAATGTCCGAAGTCACCACCTCCTGTTGGGGGGGGGGGAAATCGGACAACTTTCAAACAAAAAAAAATCGCAGACTCTTATACATTTAAGACTTGTACTGATGCTGGCTGAACCCATATATTAAATGCAAACTGATAAGAAGAAAAAGTCCTTATTATATCAGATATTCTGAAGCACAGAAAGAAAAGACTACAAAAATCGTCCCAATTCACCCCAGCTTACGGTACGTGCAGAAAACTTGCCTTGGATGCCGCTGTCACATGCATGCCAAACGTCTGCGACCAACCCTACACGAAGTGCGCACGTGCCTGTACACAGCAGTGCAGTGGTGGCTGTCTAATCCAGATGCGCATCTCCGACTAAGGACAAGTGTTGATGTTTGTATTCTGTTTTTCACTTAGGTTCATGAAAGGGGATAGCGCGAACGCAGTCCCCCTGAGTAAAAATTACGCACCCGAGTCGCCCACATTTGGGGCGATCGCAGGGGTCAGCCCACCGAAGTGCAATGGGAAAGCCTCGCCCTGGGGACACCGCCTGATTGATCACGGTAGCCCCTGTGCCAGGTAAGTATGATTTGATCTGCCTCACCACTCAAACTGGTGAAAGACGGCCCGTGTCCGGCTTGGGCGAACCGCAAATGGCTGGCCGTCTTGGCCCGGCACAAAACGCACGAAGTGCGCACGAGACTTGAGTGGGTGTTCTGTCTCTCGTCAAATACGAGCTTTCCTCACTTTCCTTTGGCACCCAATCTCTGTCAGTGTTAAAACCTTTTTCACTCCTTTGGTTATATTCTGTCCATCAGTACCGTAAATTGGGGTGACTTCGGACAACGTGGTGAATTCGGACAGTGAGCCAATAAAAGTATAGAATAGTATCGTTACTGTTGCAAAAGATGTATTCCCACGGCTACTTCATGAACTTTCAGAGAAATTATCTACCACTCAGAGCGAAAATGTAAAATCTGCGTTTAAAAAGTGCGGCATTGTCCCTCACGACCCAACCCCTGTTCTTGATAGGATTCCCAGGGAAACCGAGAAAACTCCTGAAGGAGCAGGAGGCCATGGAGTGGATGGCGCATTAATAGCGTTGTTGAAAGACATGCGTGGTGCAGATTGTAAACAGCCAAAGAAACGAGCAAAGTGTCTTCGTGTTGAGCCGGGAAAAAGTTTTTTTTTTTTTTTTTTTTTTTTTTTTGATTGGTGTTTTACGCCGTACTCAAGAATATTTCACTTATACGACGGCGGCCAGCATTATGGTGGGTGGAAACCGGGCACAGCCCGGGGGAAACCCACGACCATCCGCAGGTTTCTGGCAGACCTTCCCACGTACGGCCGGAGAGGAAGGCAGCATAAGCTGGTCTTGAACTCACAGCGACCGCATTGGTGAGAGGCTTCTGGGTCATTACGCTGCGCTAGCGCGCTAACCGACTGAGCCACGGAGGCCCCCGGGAAAAAGTGTTTCTTCAGAGGATTTATCCCACAATGATGATGACAACGGTGAAACTAGTGACTCCGAGGAAACAAGTTCAGGAGAAGAGCAATCTACAGAAGCGTCGTCTGAGAGCACAGAAGGTGGAGATTCCGATAAAGGGGTTAGCAGCCATTGCGATAATATAGAAACAGAAGGCGTCCAGGGAACCTCGTCATCGGGAAATGCTCAGCGAAGCAGTGGAAGGACTGGACTAACTGGCGTGGTTAACGTGAAGTCAATTAAGGAGTTACATGTAGATCAGTGGGTATTAGTGCGGCTCGGGGATCGTGTGAAGAAACTGTTCATCGGAAGGATCGACACCGTGTATTATTCAGATGGGGATCTTGAGGTTTCTTTTCTAAGAAGAAAAAGTCTGCAGACAAATGTATTTGTTCACCCCAAAGAAGAAGACTGTGCATTAGTGGATTTCGACCAAATAGTTGGAGCACTTAATCAACCACAAACACTGCGAAGAGGTCTGCTCAAATTTGCGGCTGACGCCAGTGAATGGATCCCATAGTCAACAAAAGGAATTCTAGAGACGTTCTGTTCCGTATTTGAACTGTGTGTTGCATAGCTTTTGTTTTTAAACTGTAAAATTATGCTCCCAAATGGTGTAAACGTGATTGCGGTTTCTCAAATTTGTTTCATTGTTAAGCAAAACACGTGCATTTATAACTTTTCAAACATCCTGAGATGTTTAAGTTAAAATTTGTATTTTTTAAAAACCTAATTAAAGTCCGAAACCAACCCTTTGGTTGGCTTATCTCGTTTATGTGTTGGTGTAAAGTAAATGTCCGAAGTCACCACCTCCTGTGGGGGGGGGGGGGGGAATTCGGACAACTTTCAAACAAAAAAAAATCGCAGACTCTTATACATTTAAGACTTGTACTGATGCTGACTGAACCCATATATTAAATGCAAACTGATAAGAAGAAAAAGTCCTTATTATATCAGATATTCTGAAGCACAGAAAGAAAAGACTACAAAAATCGTCCCAATTCACCCCAGCTTACGGTACGTGCAGAAAACTTGCCTTGGATGCCGCTGTCACATGCATGCCAAACGTCTGCGACCAACCCTACACGAAGTGCGCACGTGCCTGTACACAGCAGTGCAGTGGTGGCTGTCTAATCCAGATGCGCATCTCCGACTAAGGACAAGTGTTGATGTTTGTATTCTGTTTTTCACTTAGGTTCATGAAAGGGGATAGCGCGAACGCAGTCCCCCTGAGTAAAAATTACGCACCCGAGTCGCCCACATTTGGGGCGATCGCAGGGGTCAGCCCACCGAAGTGCAATGGGAAGGCCTCGCCCTGGGGGCACCGCCTGATTGATCACGGTAGCCCCTGTGCCAGGTAAGTATGATTTGATCTGCCTCACCACTCAAACTGGTGAAAGACGGCCCGTGTCCGGCTTGGGCGAACCGCAAATGGCTGGCCGTCTTGGCCCGGCACAAAACGCACGAAGTGCGCACGAGACTTGAGTGGGTGTTCTGTCTCTCGTCAAATACGAGCTTTCCTCACTTTCCTTTGGCACCCAATCTCTGTCAGTGTTAAAACCTTTTTCACTCCTTTGGTTATATTCTGTCCATCAGTACCGTAAATTGGGGTGACTTCGGACAACGTGGTGAATTCGGACAGTGAGCCAATAAAAGTATACAATAGTATCGTTACTGTTGCAAAAGATGTATTCCCACGGCTACTTCATGAACTTTCAGAGAAATTATCTACCACTCAGAGCGAAAATGTAAAATCTGCGTTTAAAAAGTGCGGCATTGTCCCTCACGACCCAACCCCTGTTCTTGATAGGATTCCCAGGGAAACCGAGAAAACTCCTGAAGGAGCAGGAGGCCATGGAGTGGATGGCGCATTAATAGCGTTGTTGAAAGACATGCGTGGTGCAGATTGTAAACAGCCAAAGAAACGAGCAAAGCGTCTTCGTGTTGAGCCGGGAAAAAGTGTTTCTTCAGAGGATTTATCCCACAATGATGATGACAACGGTGAAACTAGTGACTCCGAGGAAACAAGTTCAGGAGAAGAGCAATCTACAGAAGCGTCGTCTGAGAGCACAGAAGGTGGAGATTCCGATAAAGGGGTTAGCAGCCATTGCGATAATATAGAAACAGAAGGCGTCCAGGGAACCTCGTCATCGGGAAATGCTCAGCGAAGCAGTGGAAGGACTGGACTAACTGGCGTGGTTAACGTGAAGTCAATTAAGGAGTTACATGTAGATCAGTGGGTATTAGTGCGGCTCGGGGATCGTGTGAAGAAACTGTTCATCGGAAGGATCGACACCGTGTATTATTCAGATGGGGATCTTGAGGTTTCTTTTCTAAGAAGAAAAAGTCTGCAGACAAATGTATTTGTTCACCCCAAAGAAGAAGACAGTGCATTAGTGGATTTCGACCAAATAGTTGGAGCACTTAATCAACCACAAACACTGCGAAGAGGTCTGCTCAAATTTGCGGCTGACGCCAGTGAATGGATCCCATAGTCAACAAAAGGAATTCTAGAGACGTTCTGTTCCGTATTTGAACTGTGTGTTGCATAGCTTTTGTTTTTAAACTGTAAAATTATGCTCCCAAATGGTGTAAATGTGATTGCAGTTTCTCAAATTTGTTTCGTTGTTAAGCAAAACACGTGCATTTATAACTTTTCAAACATCCTGAGATGTTTAAGTTAAAATTTGTATTTTTTAAAAACCTAATTAAAGTCCGAAACCAACCCTTTGGTTGGCTTATCTCGTTTATGTGTTGGTGTAAAGTAAATGTCCGAAGTCACCACCTCCTGTGGGGGGGGGGGATTCGGACAACTTTCAAACAAAAAAAAATCGCAGACTCTTATACATTTAAGACTTGTACTGATGCTGGCTGAACCCATATATTAAATGCAAACTGATAAGAAGAAAAAGTCCTTATTATATCAGATATTCTGAAGCACAGAAAGAAAAGACTACAAAAATCGTCCCAATTCACCCCAGCTTACGGTACGTGCAGAAAACTTGCCTTGGATGCCGCTGTCACATGCATGCCAAACGTCTGCGACCAACCCTACACGAAGTGCGCACGTGCCTGTACACAGCAGTGCAGTGGTGGCTGTCTAATCCAGATGCGCATCTCCGACTAAGGACAAGTGTTGATGTTTGTATTCTGTTTTTCACTTAGGTTCATGAAAGGGGATAGCGCGAACGCAGTCCCCCTGAGTAAAAATTACGCACCCGAGTCGCCCACATTTGGGGCGATCGCAGGGGTCAGCCCACCGAAGTGCAATGGGAAGGCCTCGCCCTGGGGGCACCGCCTGATTGATCACGGTAGCCCCTGTGCCAGGTAAGTATGATTTGATCTGCCTCACCACTCAAACTGGTGAAAGACGGCCCGTGTCCGGCTTGGGCGAACCGCAAATGGCTGGCCGTCTTGGCCCGGCACAAAACGCACGAAGTGCGCACGAGACTTGAGTGGGTGTTCTGTCTCTCGTCAAATACGAGCTTTCCTCACTTTCCTTTGGCACCCAATCTCTGTCAGTGTTAAAACCTTTTTCACTCCTTTGGTTATATTCTGTCCATCAGTACCGTAAATTGGGGTGACTTCGGACAACGTGGTGAATTCGGACAGTGAGCCAATAAAAGTATACAATAGTATCGTTACTGTTGCAAAAGATGTATTCCCACGGCTACTTCATGAACTTTCAGAGAAATTATCTACCACTCAGAGCGAAAATGTAAAATCTGCGTTTAAAGAGTGCGGCATTGTCCCTCACGACCCAACCCCTGTTCTTGATAGGATTCCCAGGGAAACCGAGAAAACTCCTGAAGGAGCAGGAGGCCATGGAGTGGATGGCGCATTAATAGCGTTGTTGAAAGACATGCGTGGTGCAGATTGTAAACAGCCAAAGAAACGAGCAAAGCGTCTTCGTGTTGAGCCGGGAAAAAGTGTTTCTTCAGAGGATTTATCCCACAATGATGATGACAACGGTGAAACTAGTGACTCCGAGGAAACAAGTTCAGGAGAAGAGCAATCTACAGAAGCGTCGTCTGAGAGCACAGAAGGTGGAGATTCCGATAAAGGGGTTAGCAGCCATTGCGATAATATAGAAACAGAAGGTGTCCAGGGAACCTCGTCATCGGGAAATGCTCAGCGAAGCAGTGGAAGGACTGGACTAACTGGCGTGGTTAACGTGAAGTCAATTAAGGAGTTACATGTAGATCAGTGGGTATTAGTGCGGCTCGGGGATCGTGTGAAGAAACTGTTCATCGGAAGGATCGACACCGTGTATTATTCAGATGGGGATCTTGAGGTTTCTTTTCTAAGAAGAAAAAGTCTGCAGACAAATGTATTTGTTCACCCCAAAGAAGAAGACTGTGCATTAGTGGATTTCGACCAAATAGTTGGAGCACTTAATCAACCACAAACACTGCGAAGAGGTCTGCTCAAATTTGCGGCTGACGCCAGTGAATGGATCCCATAGTCAACAAAAGGAATTCTAGAGACGTTCTGTTCCGTATTTGAACTGTGTGTTGCATAGCTTTTGTTTTTAAACTGTAAAATTATGCTCCCAAATGGTGTAAACGTGATTGCGGTTTCTCAAATTTGTTTCATTGTTAAGCAAAACACGTGCATTTATAACTTTTCAAACATCCTGAGATGTTTAAGTTAAAATTTGTATTTTTTAAAAACCTAATTAAAGTCCGAAACCAACCCTTTGGTTGGCTTATCTCGTTTATGTGTTGGTGTAAAGTAAATGTCCGAAGTCACCACCTCCTGTGGGGGGGGGGGGGGGGAATTCGGACAACTTTCAAACAAAAAAAAATCGCAGACTCTTATACATTTAAGACTTGTACTGATGCTGGCTGAACCCATATATTAAATGCAAACTGATAAGAAGAAAAAGTCCTTATTATATCAGATATTCTGAAGCACAGAAAGAAAAGACTACAAAAATCGTCCCAATTCACCCCAGCTTACGGTACGTGCAGAAAACTTGCCTTGGATGCCGCTGTCACATGCATGCCAAACGTCTGCGACCAACCCTACACGAAGTGCGCACGTGCCTGTACACAGCAGTGCAGTGGTGGCTGTCTAATCCAGATGCGCATCTCCGACTAAGGACAAGTGTTGATGTTTGTATTCTGTTTTTCACTTAGGTTCATGAAAGGGGATAGCGCGAACGCAGTCCCCCTGAGTAAAAATTACGCACCCGAGTCGCCCACATTTGGGGCGATCGCAGGGGTCAGCCCACCGAAGTGCAATGGGAAGGCCTCGCCCTGGGGGCACCGCCTGATTGATCACGGTAGCCCCTGTGCCAGGTAAGTATGATTTGATCTGCCTCACCACTCAAACTGGTGAAAGACGGCCCGTGTCCGGCTTGGGCGAACCGCAAATGGCTGGCCGTCTTGGCCCGGCACAAAACGCACGAAGTGCGCACGAGACTTGAGTGGGTGTTCTGTCTCTCGTCAAATACGAGCTTTCCTCACTTTCCTTTGGCACCCAATCTCTGTCAGTGTTAAAACCTTTTTCACTCCTTTGGTTATATTCTGTCCATCAGTACCGTAAATTGGGGTGACTTCGGACAACGTGGTGAATTCGGACAGTGAGCCAATAAAAGTATACAATAGTATCGTTACTGTTGCAAAAGATGTATTCCCACGGCTACTTCATGAACTTTCAGAGAAATTATCTACCACTCAGAGCGAAAATGTAAAATCTGCGTTTAAAAAGTGCGGCATTGTCCCTCACGACCCAACCCCTGTTCTTGATAGGATTCCCAGGGAAACCGAGAAAACTCCTGAAGGAGCAGGAGGCCATGGAGTGGATGGCGCATTAATAGCGTTGTTGAAAGACATGCGTGGTGCAGATTGTAAACAGCCAAAGAAACGAGCAAAGCGTCTTCGTGTTGAGCCGGGAAAAAGTGTTTCTTCAGAGGATTTATCCCACAATGATGATGACAACGGTGAAACTAGTGACTCCGAGGAAACAAGTTCAGGAGAAGAGCAATCTACAGAAGCGTCGTCTGAGAGCACAGAAGGTGGAGATTCCGATAAAGGGGTTAGCAGCCATTGCGATAATATATACTATCCAAAAAAAGAAACGCATAACCCGGTTTTTTGCGGAGGTGATGCAGTCTTTTCAATTATGCATAGCTAAATAAGAATTGCTATTCTGCAAATATTTTTTTACACAGATTAAGTAAGGGTCCATATCTAGACAACAAGGCCATCAACTTGAGGTAAGACACTCACAATGAGTCTCCCACTTGAGTGGAATGTCATTATCTGTTGTGACCACCACGGGCACGAATAACAGTTCTGACACGCCTTGTCATGGACTGGATGAGACGCTGGATAGAGGCCTGGGGAATGTTCTGCCACTCCTCCTGCAAACATGCAACTTGCTCTTGAAGCGTTTGGGGTTGAGGTTGACGTTGGCGTAGACGTCGATCAAGTTCATCCCACAGATGCTCAATTGGGTTAAGATTCGGGGAACGGGACGGCTAGGGTAGCACATTTACATTGTTTTCGGCGAGGAAGTCCCTTGTGACACGTGCCGTGTGCGGTATGGCGTTGTCCTGCTGGAACAACTCCCGCTGAACGTCAATGACAGGTAAGAGGTGTGGCTGCAGGATGGTGTCTCGGTAGCGTACGGCCGTAAGATTTCCCTGAACGTGGACAAGATTTGTACGACCAGTATACGATATTGCTGCCCACATCATCACACTCCCTCCACCAAATCTGTCCACTTGGCGTACGCAGTTAGGGGCATAACGTTCGTGAGCACGTCTGTAAACCCTGTTTCTACCATCACCTCTCTGCAATAGGAATCTGGACTCATCACTGAACCAAATGCGTCGCCAGTTGCGTAGATTCCATGCAGTCACGTTGTTACACCATCGGAGGCGATTGGCGCGATGGTGAGGACGCAGCACGATCCCAACATAGGGCCTCCTGGCTCTCAGTCCATGTTCCCTCAGCCTGTTCCGCACTGCCTGACCTGATATCCTCCTCAGTCCCGGTATGCTGGCTGCTGTGCTTTCAGCTGTAGCACAACGGTCACGCAAATGGAGGACCCTTATGTAGCGATCTTGGGCTGCTGTAATGACACGTGGTCGACCTGAACGCCGACGGTCATTTGTTGTCCCAGTATTGTTGTAGCGGGCAGCAAGCCGTGAAATCGTGCTCTGGCTGACGTGTAGACGCCTAGAAATGGACGATTGGGACTCTCCAGCTTGAAGTCTTCCAATGGCAATATTTCTTGTGACAGTGTCAAGACGTGACATGTTGAATCAGCTTGAAAACACCACTTGAAAGACGCCGATTTCCGGCCCGAAGTTGCGGTTTTATAGTCATACACTGCATGCTTTCCATGCGTAAGTTCGGCGTGTAAGACTGCACGTGATGCAGTGTGGTGCTGTATTTTTTACTTCTTCCAAAAACGGCCTCCAAACTCAACATTTTCAACCAAGAAATGTTTTGAGGAATAAAATGTGTGCTAACTGTGACTATTAACAATATTAAAACACATTTTGCTCATGAAATGAAGACAAAATGTATTTATTTCATTTTAAAATAAAACAAAACACCTATGCGTTTCTTTTTTTGGATAGTATAGAAACAGAAGGTGTCCAGGGAACCTCGTCATCGGGAAATGCTCAGCGAAGCAGTGGAAGGACTGGACTAACTGGCGTGGTTAACGTGAAGTCAATTAAGGAGTTACATGTAGATCAGTGGGTATTAGTGCGGCTCGGGGATCGTGTGAAGAAACTGTTCATCGGAAGGATCGACACCGTGTATTATTCAGATGGGGATCTTGAGGTTTCTTTTCTAAGAAGAAAAAGTCTGCAGACAAATGTATTTGTTCACCCCAAAGAAGAAGACTGTGCATTAGTGGATTTCGACCAAATAGTTGGAGCACTTAATCAACCACAAACACTGCGAAGAGGTCTGCTCAAATTTGCGGCTGACGCCAGTGAATGGATCCCATAGTCAACAAAAGGAATTCTAGAGACGTTCTGTTCCGTATTTGAACTGTGTGTTGCATAGCTTTTGTTTTTAAACTGTAAAATTATGCTCCCAAATGGTGTAAACGTGATTGCGGTTTCTCAAATTTGTTTCATTGTTAAGCAAAACACGTGCATTTATAACTTTTCAAACATCCTGAGATGTTTAAGTTAAAATTTGTATTTTTTAAAAACCTAATTAAAGTCCGAAACCAACCCTTTGGTTGGCTTATCTCGTTTATGTGTTGGTGTAAAGTAAATGTCCGAAGTCACCACCTCCTGTGGTGGGGGTGGGGGGGGGGGGGGAATTCGGACAACTTTCAAACAAAAAAAAATCGCAGACTCTTATACATTTAAGACTTGTACTGATGCTGGCTGAACCCATATATTAAATGCAAACTGATAAGAAGAAAAAGTCCTTATTATATCAGATATTCTGAAGCACAGAAAGAAAAGACTACAAAAATCGTCCCAATTCACCCCAGCTTACGGTACGTGCAGAAAACTTGCCTTGGATGCCGCTGTCACATGCATGCCAAACGTCTGCGACCAACCCTACACGAAGTGCGCACGTGCCTGTACACAGCAGTGCAGTGGTGGCTGTCTAATCCAGATGCGCATCTCCGACTAAGGACAAGTGTTGATGTTTGTATTCTGTTTTTCACTTAGGTTCATGAAAGGGGATAGCGCGAACGCAGTCCCCCTGAGTAAAAATTACGCACCCGAGTCGCCCACATTTGGGGCGATCGCAGGGGTCAGCCCACCGAAGTGCAATGGGAAGGCCTCGCCCTGGGGGCACCGCCTGATTGATCACGGTAGCCCCTGTGCCAGGTAAGTATGATTTGATCTGCCTCACCACTCAAACTGGTGAAAGACGGCCCGTGTCCGGCTTGGGCGAACCGCAAATGGCTGGCCGTCTTGGCCCGGCACAAAACGCACGAAGTGCGCACGAGACTTGAGTGGGTGTTCTGTCTCTCGTCAAATACGAGCTTTCCTCACTTTCCTTTGGCACCCAATCTCTGTCAGTGTTAAAACCTTTTTCACTACTCCTTTGGTTATATTCTGTCCATCAGTACCGTAAATTGGGGTGACTTCGGACAACGTGGTGAATTCGGACAGTGAGCCAATAAAAGTATACAATAGTATCGTTACTGTTGCAAAAGATGTATTCCCACGGCTACTTCATGAACTTTCAGAGAAATTATCTACCACTCAGAGCGAAAATGTAAAATCTGCGTTTAAAAAGTGCGGCATTGTCCCTCACGACCCAACCCCTGTTCTTGATAGGATTCCCAGGGAAACCGAGAAAACTCCTGAAGGAGCAGGAGGCCATGGAGTGGATGGCGCATTAATAGCGTTGTTGAAAGACATGCGTGGTGCAGATTGTAAACAGCCAAAGAAACGAGCAAAGCGTCTTCGTGTTGAGCCGGGAAAAAGTGTTTCTTCAGAGGATTTATCCCACAATGATGATGACAACGGTGAAACTAGTGACTCCGAGGAAACAAGTTCAGGAGAAGAGCAATCTACAGAAGCGTCGTCTGAGAGCACAGAAGGTGGAGATTCCGATAAAGGGGTTAGCAGCCATTGCGATAATATAGAAACAGAAGGTGTCCAGGGAACCTCGTCATCGGGAAATGCTCAGCGAAGCAGTGGAAGGACTGGACTAACTGGCGTGGTTAACGTGAAGTCAATTAAGGAGTTACATGTAGATCAGTGGGTATTAGTGCGGCTCGGGGATCGTGTGAAGAAACTGTTCATCGGAAGGATCGACACCGTGTATTATTCAGATGGGGATCTTGAGGTTTCTTTTCTAAGAAGAAAAAGTCTGCAGACAAATGTATTTGTTCACCCCAAAGAAGAAGACTGTGCATTAGTGGATTTCGACCAAATAGTTGGAGCACTTAATCAACCACAAACACTGCGAAGAGGTCTGCTCAAATTTGCGGCTGACGCCAGTGAATGGATCCCATAGTCAACAAAAGGAATTCTAGAGACGTTCTGTTCCGTATTTGAACTGTGTGTTGCATAGCTTTTGTTTTTAAACTGTAAAATTATGCTCCCAAATGGTGTAAACGTGATTGCGGTTTCTCAAATTTGTTTCATTGTTAAGCAAAACACGTGCATTTATAACTTTTCAAACATCCTGAGATGTTTAAGTTAAAATTTGTATTTTTTAAAAACCTAATTAAAGTCCGAAACCAACCCTTTGGTTGGCTTATCTCGTTTATGTGTTGGTGTAAAGTAAATGTCCGAAGTCACCACCTCCTGTGGGGGGGGGGGGGGGAATTCGGACAACTTTCAAACAAAAAAAAATCGCAGACTCTTATACATTTAAGACTTGTACTGATGCTGGCTGAACCCATATATTAAATGCAAACTGATAAGAAGAAAAAGTCCTTATTATATCAGATATTCTGAAGCACAGAAAGAAAAGACTACAAAAATCGTCCCAATTCACCCCAGCTTACGGTACGTGCAGAAAACTTGCCTTGGATGCCGCTGTCACATGCATGCCAAACGTCTGCGACCAACCCTACACGAAGTGCGCACGTGCCTGTACACAGCAGTGCAGTGGTGGCTGTCTAATCCAGATGCGCATCTCCGACTAAGGACAAGTGTTGATGTTTGTATTCTGTTTTTCACTTAGGTTCATGAAAGGGGATAGCGCGAACGCAGTCCCCCTGAGTAAAAATTACGCACCCGAGTCGCCCACATTTGGGGCGATCGCAGGGGTCAGCCCACCGAAGTGCAATGGGAAGGCCTCGCCCTGGGGGCACCGCCTGATTGATCACGGTAGCCCCTGTGCCAGGTAAGTATGATTTGATCTGCCTCACCACTCAAACTGGTGAAAGACGGCCCGTGTCCGGCTTGGGCGAACCGCAAATGGCTGGCCGTCTTGGCCCGGCACAAAACGCACGAAGTGCGCACGAGACTTGAGTGGGTGTTCTGTCTCTCGTCAAATACGAGCTTTCCTCACTTTCCTTTGGCACCCAATCTCTGTCAGTGTTAAAACCTTTTTCACTCCTTTGGTTATATTCTGTCCATCAGTACCGTAAATTGGGGTGACTTCGGACAACGTGGTGAATTCGGACAGTGAGCCAATAAAAGTATACAATAGTATCGTTACTGTTGCAAAAGATGTATTCCCACGGCTACTTCATGAACTTTCAGAGAAATTATCTACCACTCAGAGCGAAAATGTAAAATCTGCGTTTAAAAAGTGCGGCATTGTCCCTCACGACCCAACCCCTGTTCTTGATAGGATTCCCAGGGAAACCGAGAAAACTCCTGAAGGAGCAGGAGGCCATGGAGTGGATGGCGCATTAATAGCGTTGTTGAAAGACATGCGTGGTGCAGATTGTAAACAGCCAAAGAAACGAGCAAAGCGTCTTCGTGTTGAGCCGGGAAAAAGTGTTTCTTCAGAGGATTTATCCCACAATGATGATGACAACGGTGAAACTAGTGACTCCGAGGAAACAAGTTCAGGAGAAGAGCAATCTACAGAAGCGTCGTCTGAGAGCACAGAAGGTGGAGATTCCGATAAAGGGGTTAGCAGCCATTGCGATAATATAGAAACAGAAGGTGTCCAGGGAACCTCGTCATCGGGAAATGCTCAGCGAAGCAGTGGAAGGACTGGACTAACTGGCGTGGTTAACGTGAAGTCAATTAAGGAGTTACATGTAGATCAGTGGGTATTAGTGCGGCTCGGGGATCGTGTGAAGAAACTGTTCATCGGAAGGATCGACACCGTGTATTATTCAGATGGGGATCTTGAGGTTTCTTTTCTAAGAAGAAAAAGTCTGCAGACAAATGTATTTGTTCACCCCAAAGAAGAAGACTGTGCATTAGTGGATTTCGACCAAATAGTTGGAGCACTTAATCAACCACAAACACTGCGAAGAGGTCTGCTCAAATTTGCGGCTGACGCCAGTGAATGGATCCCATAGTCAACAAAAGGAATTCTAGAGACGTTCTGTTCCGTATTTGAACTGTGTGTTGCATAGCTTTTGTTTTTAAACTGTAAAATTATGCTCCCAAATGGTGTAAACGTGATTGCGGTTTCTCAAATTTGTTTCATTGTTAAGCAAAACACGTGCATTTATAACTTTTCAAACATCCTGAGATGTTTAAGTTAAAATTTGTATTTTTTAAAAACCTAATTAAAGTCCGAAACCAACCCTTTGGTTGGCTTATCTCGTTTATGTGTTGGTGTAAAGTAAATGTCCGAAGTCACCACCTCCTGTGGGGGGGGGGGGGGGGGGGAATTCGGACAACTTTCAAACAAAAAAAAATCGCAGACTCTTATACATTTAAGACTTGTACTGATGCTGGCTGAACCCATATATTAAATGCAAACTGATAAGAAGAAAAAGTCCTTATTATATCAGATATTCTGAAGCACAGAAAGAAAAGACTACAAAAATCGTCCCAATTCACCCCAGCTTACGGTACGTGCAGAAAACTTGCCTTGGATGCCGCTGTCACATGCATGCCAAACGTCTGCGACCAACCCTACACGAAGTGCGCACGTGCCTGTACACAGCAGTGCAGTGGTGGCTGTCTAATCCAGATGCGCATCTCCGACTAAGGACAAGTGTTGATGTTTGTATTCTGTTTTTCACTTAGGTTCATGAAAGGGGATAGCGCGAACGCAGTCCCCCTGAGTAAAAATTACGCACCCGAGTCGCCCACATTTGGGGCGATCGCAGGGGTCAGCCCACCGAAGTGCAATGGGAAGGCCTCGCCCTGGGGGCACCGCCTGATTGATCACGGTAGCCCCTGTGCCAGGTAAGTATGATTTGATCTGCCTCACCACTCAAACTGGTGAAAGACGGCCCGTGTCCGGCTTGGGCGAACCGCAAATGGCTGGCCGTCTTGGCCCGGCACAAAACGCACGAAGTGCGCACGAGACTTGAGTGGGTGTTCTGTCTCTCGTCAAATACGAGCTTTCCTCACTTTCCTTTGGCACCCAATCTCTGTCAGTGTTAAAACCTTTTTCACTCCTTTGGTTATATTCTGTCCATCAGTACCGTAAATTGGGGTGACTTCGGACAACGTGGTGAATTCGGACAGTGAGCCAATAAAAGTATACAATAGTATCGTTACTGTTGCAAAAGATGTATTCCCACGGCTACTTCATGAACTTTCAGAGAAATTATCTACCACTCAGAGCGAAAATGTAAAATCTGCGTTTAAAAAGTGCGGCATTGTCCCTCACGACCCAACCCCTGTTCTTGATAGGATTCCCAGGGAAACCGAGAAAACTCCTGAAGGAGCAGGAGGCCATGGAGTGGATGGCGCATTAATAGCGTTGTTGAAAGACATGCGTGGTGCAGATTGTAAACAGCCAAAGAAACGAGCAAAGCGTCTTCGTGTTGAGCCGGGAAAAAGTGTTTCTTCAGAGGATTTATCCCACAATGATGATGACAACGGTGAAACTAGTGACTCCGAGGAAACAAGTTCAGGAGAAGAGCAATCTACAGAAGCGTCGTCTGAGAGCACAGAAGGTGGAGATTCCGATAAAGGGGTTAGCAGCCATTGCGATAATATAGAAACAGAAGGTGTCCAGGGAACCTCGTCATCGGGAAATGCTCAGCGAAGCAGTGGAAGGACTGGACTAACTGGCGTGGTTAACGTGAAGTCAATTAAGGAGTTACATGTAGATCAGTGGGTATTAGTGCGGCTCGGGGATCGTGTGAAGAAACTGTTCATCGGGAAGGATCGACACCGTGTATTATTCAGATGGGGATCTTGAGGTTTCTTTTCTAAGAAGAAAAAGTCTGCAGACAAATGTATTTGTTCACCCCAAAGAAGAAGACTGTGCATTAGTGGATTTCGACCAAATAGTTGGAGCACTTAATCAACCACAAACACTGCGAAGAGGTCTGCTCAAATTTGCGGCTGACGCCAGTGAATGGATCCCATAGTCAACAAAAGGAATTCTAGAGACGTTCTGTTCCGTATTTGAACTGTGTGTTGCATAGCTTTTGTTTTTAAACTGTAAAATTATGCTCCCAAATGGTGTAAACGTGATTGCGGTTTCTCAAATTTGTTTCATTGTTAAGCAAAACACGTGCATTTATAACTTTTCAAACATCCTGAGATGTTTAAGTTAAAATTTGTATTTTTTAAAAACCTAATTAAAGTCCGAAACCAACCCTTTGGTTGGCTTATCTCGTTTATGTGTTGGTGTAAAGTAAATGTCCGAAGTCACCACCTCCTGTGGGGGGGGGGGGGGGAATTCGGACAACTTTCAAACAAAAAAAAATCGCAGACTCTTATACATTTAAGACTTGTACTGATGCTGGCTGAACCCATATATTAAATGCAAACTGATAAGAAGAAAAAGTCCTTATTATATCAGATATTCTGAAGCACAGAAAGAAAAGACTACAAAAATCGTCCCAATTCACCCCAGCTTACGGTACGTGCAGAAAACTTGCCTTGGATGCCGCTGTCACATGCATGCCAAACGTCTGCGACCAACCCTACACGAAGTGCGCACGTGCCTGTACACAGCAGTGCAGTGGTGGCTGTCTAATCCAGATGCGCATCTCCGACTAAGGACAAGTGTTGATGTTTGTATTCTGTTTTTCACTTAGGTTCATGAAAGGGGATAGCGCGAACGCAGTCCCCCTGAGTAAAAATTACGCACCCGAGTCGCCCACATTTGGGGCGATCGCAGGGGTCAGCCCACCGAAGTGCAATGGGAAGGCCTCGCCCTGGGGGCACCGCCTGATTGATCACGGTAGCCCCTGTGCCAGGTAAGTATGATTTGATCTGCCTCACCACTCAAACTGGTGAAAGACGGCCCGTGTCCGGCTTGGGCGAACCGCAAATGGCTGGCCGTCTTGGCCCGGCACAAAACG
The DNA here is from genome assembly GCF_032854445.1 of Liolophura sinensis. Classification (NCBI taxonomy): domain Eukaryota; kingdom Metazoa; phylum Mollusca; class Polyplacophora; order Chitonida; family Chitonidae; genus Liolophura; species Liolophura sinensis. The sequence goes on along the minus strand of NC_088304.1, from coordinate 30,057,486 downwards.
CACGAAGTGCGCACGAGACTTGAGTGGGTGTTCTGTCTCTCGTCAAATACGAGCTTTCCTCACTTTCCTTTGGCACCCAATCTCTGTCAGTGTTAAAACCTTTTTCACTCCTTTGGTTATATTCTGTCCATCAGTACCGTAAATTGGGGTGACTTCGGACAACGTGGTGAATTCGGACAGTGAGCCAATAAAAGTATACAATAGTATCGTTACTGTTGCAAAAGATGTATTCCCACGGCTACTTCATGAACTTTCAGAGAAATTATCTACCACTCAGAGCGAAAATGTAAAATCTGCGTTTAAAAAGTGCGGCATTGTCCCTCACGACCCAACCCCTGTTCTTGATAGGATTCCCAGGGAAACCGAGAAAACTCCTGAAGGAGCAGGAGGCCATGGAGTGGATGGCGCATTAATAGCGTTGTTGAAAGACATGCGTGGTGCAGATTGTAAACAGCCAAAGAAACGAGCAAAGCGTCTTCGTGTTGAGCCGGGAAAAAGTGTTTCTTCAGAGGATTTATCCCACAATGATGATGACAACGGTGAAACTAGTGACTCCGAGGAAACAAGTTCAGGAGAAGAGCAATCTACAGAAGCGTCGTCTGAGAGCACAGAAGGTGGAGATTCCGATAAAGGGGTTAGCAGCCATTGCGATAATATAGAAACAGAAGGTGTCCAGGGAACCTCGTCATCGGGAAATGCTCAGCGAAGCAGTGGAAGGACTGGACTAACTGGCGTGGTTAACGTGAAGTCAATTAAGGAGTTACATGTAGATCAGTGGGTATTAGTGCGGCTCGGGGATCGTGTGAAGAAACTGTTCATCGGAAGGATCGACACCGTGTATTATTCAGATGGGGATCTTGAGGTTTCTTTTCTAAGAAGAAAAAGTCTGCAGACAAATGTATTTGTTCACCCCAAAGAAGAAGACTGTGCATTAGTGGATTTCGACCAAATAGTTGGAGCACTTAATCAACCACAAACACTGCGAAGAGGTCTGCTCAAATTTGCGGCTGACGCCAGTGAATGGATCCCATAGTCAACAAAAGGAATTCTAGAGACGTTCTGTTCCGTATTTGAACTGTGTGTTGCATAGCTTTTGTTTTTAAACTGTAAAATTATGCTCCCAAATGGTGTAAACGTGATTGCGGTTTCTCAAATTTGTTTCATTGTTAAGCAAAACACGTGCATTTATAACTTTTCAAACATCCTGAGATGTTTAAGTTAAAATTTGTATTTTTTAAAAACCTAATTAAAGTCCGAAACCAACCCTTTGGTTGGCTTATCTCGTTTATGTGTTGGTGTAAAGTAAATGTCCGAAGTCACCACCTCCTGTGGTGGGGGTGGGGGGGGGGGGGGGGAATTCGGACAACTTTCAAACAAAAAAAAATCGCAGACTCTTATACATTTAAGACTTGTACTGATGCTGGCTGAACCCATATATTAAATGCAAACTGATAAGAAGAAAAAGTCCTTATTATATCAGATATTCTGAAGCACAGAAAGAAAAGACTACAAAAATCGTCCCAATTCACCCCAGCTTACGGTACGTGCAGAAAACTTGCCTTGGATGCCGCTGTCACATGCATGCCAAACGTCTGCGACCAACCCTACACGAAGTGCGCACGTGCCTGTACACAGCAGTGCAGTGGTGGCTGTCTAATCCAGATGCGCATCTCCGACTAAGGACAAGTGTTGATGTTTGTATTCTGTTTTTCACTTAGGTTCATGAAAGGGGATAGCGCGAACGCAGTCCCCCTGAGTAAAAATTACGCACCCGAGTCGCCCACATTTGGGGCGATCGCAGGGGTCAGCCCACCGAAGTGCAATGGGAAGGCCTCGCCCTGGGGGCACCGCCTGATTGATCACGGTAGCCCCTGTGCCAGGTAAGTATGATTTGATCTGCCTCACCACTCAAACTGGTGAAAGACGGCCCGTGTCCGGCTTGGGCGAACCGCAAATGGCTGGCCGTCTTGGCCCGGCACAAAACGCACGAAGTGCGCACGAGACTTGAGTGGGTGTTCTGTCTCTCGTCAAATACGAGCTTTCCTCACTTTCCTTTGGCACCCAATCTCTGTCAGTGTTAAAACCTTTTTCACTCCTTTGGTTATATTCTGTCCATCAGTACCGTAAATTGGGGTGACTTCGGACAACGTGGTGAATTCGGACAGTGAGCCAATAAAAGTATACAATAGTATCGTTACTGTTGCAAAAGATGTATTCCCACGGCTACTTCATGAACTTTCAGAGAAATTATCTACCACTCAGAGCGAAAATGTAAAATCTGCGTTTAAAGAGTGCGGCATTGTCCCTCACGACCCAACCCCTGTTCTTCATAGGATTCCCAGGGAAACCGAGAAAACTCCTGAAGGAGCAGGAGGCCATGGAGTGGATGGCGCATTAATAGCGTTGTTGAAAGACATGCGTGGTGCAGATTGTAAACAGCCAAAGAAACGAGCAAAGCGTCTTCGTGTTGAGCCGGGAAAAAGTGTTTCTTCAGAGGATTTATCCCACAATGATGATGACAACGGTGAAACTAGTGACTCCGAGGAAACAAGTTCAGGAGAAGAGCAATCTACAGAAGCGTCGTCTGAGAGCACAGAAGGTGGAGATTCCGATAAAGGGGTTAGCAGCCATTGCGATAATATAGAAACAGAAGGTGTCCAGGGAACCTCGTCATCGGGAAATGCTCAGCGAAGCAGTGGAAGGACTGGACTAACTGGCGTGGTTAACGTGAAGTCAATTAAGGAGTTACATGTAGATCAGTGGGTATTAGTGCGGCTCGGGGATCGTGTGAAGAAACTGTTCATCGGAAGGATCGACACCGTGTATTATTCAGATGGGGATCTTGAGGTTTCTTTTCTAAGAAGAAAAAGTCTGCAGACAAATGTATTTGTTCACCCCAAAGAAGAAGACTGTGCATTAGTGGATTTCGACCAAATAGTTGGAGCACTTAATCAACCACAAACACTGCGAAGAGGTCTGCTCAAATTTGCGGCTGACGCCAGTGAATGGATCCCATAGTCAACAAAAGGAATTCTAGAGACGTTCTGTTCCGTATTTGAACTGTGTGTTGCATAGCTTTTGTTTTTAAACTGTAAAATTATGCTCCCAAATGGTGTAAACGTGATTGCGGTTTCTCAAATTTGTTTCATTGTTAAGCAAAACACGTGCATTTATAACTCCTGTGGTGGGGGTGGGGGGGGGGGGAATTCGGACAACTTTCAAACAAAAAAAAATCGCAGACTCTTATACATTTAAGACTTGTACTGATGCTGGCTGAACCCATATATTAAATGCAAACTGATAAGAAGAAAAAGTCCTTATTATATCAGATATTCTGAAGCACAGAAAGAAAAGACTACAAAAATCGTCCCAATTCACCCCAGCTTACGGTACGTGCAGAAAACTTGCCTTGGATGCCGCTGTCACATGCATGCCAAACGTCTGCGACCAACCCTACACGAAGTGCGCACGTGCCTGTACACAGCAGTGCAGTGGTGGCTGTCTAATCCAGATGCGCATCTCCGACTAAGGACAAGTGTTGATGTTTGTATTCTGTTTTTCACTTAGGTTCATGAAAGGGGATAGCGCGAACGCAGTCCCCCTGAGTAAAAATTACGCACCCGAGTCGCCCACATTTGGGGCGATCGCAGGGGTCAGCCCACCGAAGTGCAATGGGAAGGCCTCGCCCTGGGGGCACCGCCTGATTGATCACGGTAGCCCCTGTGCCAGGTAAGTATGATTTGATCTGCCTCACCACTCAAACTGGTGAAAGACGGCCCGTGTCCGGCTTGGGCGAACCGCAAATGGCTGGCCGTCTTGGCCCGGCACAAAACGCACGAAGTGCGCACGAGACTTGAGTGGGTGTTCTGTCTCTCGTCAAATACGAGCTTTCCTCACTTTCCTTTGGCACCCAATCTCTGTCAGTGTTAAAACCTTTTTCACTCCTTTGGTTATATTCTGTCCATCAGTACCGTAAATTGGGGTGACTTCGGACAACGTGGTGAATTCGGACAGTGAGCCAATAAAAGTATACAATAGTATCGTTACTGTTGCAAAAGATGTATTCCCACGGCTACTTCATGAACTTTCAGAGAAATTATCTACCACTCAGAGCGAAAATGTAAAATCTGCGTTTAAAGAGTGCGGCATTGTCCCTCACGACCCAACCCCTGTTCTTCATAGGATTCCCAGGGAAACCGAGAAAACTCCTGAAGGAGCAGGAGGCCATGGAGTGGATGGCGCATTAATAGCGTTGTTGAAAGACATGCGTGGTGCAGATTGTAAACAGCCAAAGAAACGAGCAAAGCGTCTTCGTGTTGAGCCGGGAAAAAGTGTTTCTTCAGAGGATTTATCCCACAATGATGATGACAACAACTAGTGACTCCGAGGAAACAAGTTCAGGAGAAGAGCAATCTACAGAAGCGTCGTCTGAGAGCACAGAAGGTGGAGATTCCGATAAAGGGGTTAGCAGCCATTGCGATAATATAGAAACAGAAGGTGTCCAGGGAACCTCGTCATCGGGAAATGCTCAGCGAAGCAGTGGAAGGACTGGACTAACTGGCGTGGTTAACGTGAAGTCAATTAAGGAGTTACATGTAGATCAGTGGGTATTAGTGCGGCTCGGGGATCGTGTGAAGAAACTGTTCATCGGAAGGATCGACACCGTGTATTATTCAGATGGGGATCTTGAGGTTTCTTTTCTAAGAAGAAAAAGTCTGCAGACAAATGTATTTGTTCACCCCAAAGAAGAAGACTGTGCATTAGTGGATTTCGACCAAATAGTTGGAGCACTTAATCAACCACAAACACTGCGAAGAGGTCTGCTCAAATTTGCGGCTGACGCCAGTGAATGGATCCCATAGTCAACAAAAGGAATTCTAGAGACGTTCTGTTCCGTATTTGAACTGTGTGTTGCATAGCTTTTGTTTTTAAACTGTAAAATTATGCTCCCAAATGGTGTAAACGTGATTGCGGTTTCTCAAATTTGTTTCATTGTTAAGCAAAACACGTGCATTTATAACTTTTCAAACATCCTGAGATGTTTAAGTTAAAATTTGTATTTTTTAAAAACCTAATTAAAGTCCGAAACCAACCCTTTGGTTGGCTTATCTCGTTTATGTGTTGGTGTAAAGTAAATGTCCGAAGTCACCACCTCCTGTGGTGGGGGTGGGGGGGGGGGGGGGGGGAATTCGGACAACTTTCAAACAAAAAAAAATCGCAGACTCTTATACATTTAAGACTTGTACTGATGCTGGCTGAACCCATATATTAAATGCAAACTGATAAGAAGAAAAAGTCCTTATTATATCAGATATTCTGAAGCACAGAAAGAAAAGACTACAAAAATCGTCCCAATTCACCCCAGCTTACGGTACGTGCAGAAAACTTGCCTTGGATGCCGCTGTCACATGCATGCCAAACGTCTGCGACCAACCCTACACGAAGTGCGCACGTGCCTGTACACAGCAGTGCAGTGGTGGCTGTCTAATCCAGATGCGCATCTCCGACTAAGGACAAGTGTTGATGTTTGTATTCTGTTTTTCACTTAGGTTCATGAAAGGGGATAGCGCGAACGCAGTCCCCCTGAGTAAAAATTACGCACCCGAGTCGCCCACATTTGGGGCGATCGCAGGGGTCAGCCCACCGAAGTGCAATGGGAAGGCCTCGCCCTGGGGGCACCGCCTGATTGATCACGGTAGCCCCTGTGCCAGGTAAGTATGATTTGATCTGCCTCACCACTCAAACTGGTGAAAGACGGCCCGTGTCCGGCTTGGGCGAACCGCAAATGGCTGGCCGTCTTGGCCCGGCACAAAACGCACGAAGTGCGCACGAGACTTGAGTGGGTGTTCTGTCTCTCGTCAAATACGAGCTTTCCTCACTTTCCTTTGGCACCCAATCTCTGTCAGTGTTAAAACCTTTTTCACTCCTTTGGTTATATTCTGTCCATCAGTACCGTAAATTGGGGTGACTTCGGACAACGTGGTGAATTCGGACAGTGAGCCAATAAAAGTATACAATAGTATCGTTACTGTTGCAAAAGATGTATTCCCACGGCTACTTCATGAACTTTCAGAGAAATTATCTACCACTCAGAGCGAAAATGTAAAATCTGCGTTTAAAGAGTGCGGCATTGTCCCTCACGACCCAACCCCTGTTCTTCATAGGATTCCCAGGGAAACCGAGAAAACTCCTGAAGGAGCAGGAGGCCATGGAGTGGATGGCGCATTAATAGCGTTGTTGAAAGACATGCGTGGTGCAGATTGTAAACAGCCAAAGAAACGAGCAAAGCGTCTTCGTGTTGAGCCGGGAAAAAGTGTTTCTTCAGAGGATTTATCCCACAATGATGATGACAACGGTGAAACTAGTGACTCCGAGGAAACAAGTTCAGGAGAAGAGCAATCTACAGAAGCGTCGTCTGAGAGCACAGAAGGTGGAGATTCCGATAAAGGGGTTAGCAGCCATTGCGATAATATAGAAACAGAAGGTGTCCAGGGAACCTCGTCATCGGGAAATGCTCAGCGAAGCAGTGGAAGGACTGGACTAACTGGCGTGGTTAACGTGAAGTCAATTAAGGAGTTACATGTAGATCAGTGGGTATTAGTGCGGCTCGGGGATCGTGTGAAGAAACTGTTCATCGGAAGGATCGACACCGTGTATTATTCAGATGGGGATCTTGAGGTTTCTTTTCTAAGAAGAAAAAGTCTGCAGACAAATGTATTTGTTCACCCCAAAGAAGAAGACTGTGCATTAGTGGATTTCGACCAAATAGTTGGAGCACTTAATCAACCACAAACACTGCGAAGAGGTCTGCTCAAATTTGCGGCTGACGCCAGTGAATGGATCCCATAGTCAACAAAAGGAATTCTAGAGACGTTCTGTTCCGTATTTGAACTGTGTGTTGCATAGCTTTTGTTTTTAAACTGTAAAATTATGCTCCCAAATGGTGTAAACGTGATTGCGGTTTCTCAAATTTGTTTCATTGTTAAGCAAAACACGTGCATTTATAACTTTTCAAACATCCTGAGATGTTTAAGTTAAAATTTGTATTTTTTAAAAACCTAATTAAAGTCCGAAACCAACCCTTTGGTTGGCTTATCTCGTTTATGTGTTGGTGTAAAGTAAATGTCCGAAGTCACCACCTCCTGTGGTGGGGGTGGGGGGGGGGGGGGGGAATTCGGACAACTTTCAAACAAAAAAAAATCGCAGACTCTTATACATTTAAGACTTGTACTGATGCTGGCTGAACCCATATATTAAATGCAAACTGATAAGAAGAAAAAGTCCTTATTATATCAGATATTCTGAAGCAGAAAAGACTACAAAAATCGTCCCAATTCACCCCAGCTTACGGTACGTGCAGAAAACTTGCCTTGGATGCCGCTGTCACATGCATGCCAAACGTCTGCGACCAACCCTACACGAAGTGCGCACGTGCCTGTACACAGCAGTGCAGTGGTGGCTGTCTAATCCAGATGCGCATCTCCGACTAAGGACAAGTGTTGATGTTTGTATTCTGTTTTTCACTTAGGTTCATGAAAGGGGATAGCGCGAACGCAGTCCCCCTGAGTAAAAATTACGCACCCGAGTCGCCCACATTTGGGGCGATCGCAGGGGTCAGCCCACCGAAGTGCAATGGGAAGGCCTCGCCCTGGGGGCACCGCCTGATTGATCACGGTAGCCCCTGTGCCAGGTAAGTATGATTTGATCTGCCTCACCACTCAAACTGGTGAAAGACGGCCCGTGTCCGGCTTGGGCGAACCGCAAATGGCTGGCCGTCTTGGCCCGGCACAAAACGCACGAAGTGCGCACGAGACTTGAGTGGGTGTTCTGTCTCTCGTCAAATACGAGCTTTCCTCACTTTCCTTTGGCACCCAATCTCTGTCAGTGTTAAAACCTTTTTCACTCCTTTGGTTATATTCTGTCCATCAGTACCGTAAATTGGGGTGACTTCGGACAACGTGGTGAATTCGGACAGTGAGCCAATAAAAGTATACAATAGTATCGTTACTGTTGCAAAAGATGTATTCCCACGGCTACTTCATGAACTTTCAGAGAAATTATCTACCACTCAGAGCGAAAATGTAAAATCTGCGTTTAAAGAGTGCGGCATTGTCCCTCACGACCCAACCCCTGTTCTTCATAGGATTCCCAGGGAAACCGAGAAAACTCCTGAAGGAGCAGGAGGCCATGGAGTGGATGGCGCATTAATAGCGTTGTTGAAAGACATGCGTGGTGCAGATTGTAAACAGCCAAAGAAACGAGCAAAGCGTCTTCGTGTTGAGCCGGGAAAAAGTGTTTCTTCAGAGGATTTATCCCACAATGATGATGACAACGGTGAAACTAGTGACTCCGAGGAAACAAGTTCAGGAGAAGAGCAATCTACAGAAGCGTCGTCTGAGAGCACAGAAGGTGGAGATTCCGATAAAGGGGTTAGCAGCCATTGCGATAATATAGAAACAGAAGGTGTCCAGGGAACCTCGTCATCGGGAAATGCTCAGCGAAGCAGTGGAAGGACTGGACTAACTGGCGTGGTTAACGTGAAGTCAATTAAGGAGTTACATGTAGATCAGTGGGTATTAGTGCGGCTCGGGGATCGTGTGAAGAAACTGTTCATCGGAAGGATCGACACCGTGTATTATTCAGATGGGGATCTTGAGGTTTCTTTTCTAAGAAGAAAAAGTCTGCAGACAAATGTATTTGTTCACCCCAAAGAAGAAGACTGTGCATTAGTGGATTTCGACCAAATAGTTAATCAACCACAAACACTGCGAAGAGGTCTGCTCAAATTTGCGGCTGACGCCAGTGAATGGATCCCATAGTCAACAAAAGGAATTCTAGAGACGTTCTGTTCCGTATTTGAACTGTGTGTTGCATAGCTTTTGTTTTTAAACTGTAAAATTATGCTCCCAAATGGTGTAAACGTGATTGCGGTTTCTCAAATTTGTTTCATTGTTAAGCAAAACACGTGCATTTATAACTTTTCAAACATCCTGAGATGTTTAAGTTAAAATTTGTATTTTTTAAAAACCTAATTAAAGTCCGAAACCAACCCTTTGGTTGGCTTATCTCGTTTATGTGTTGGTGTAAAGTAAATGTCCGAAGTCACCACCTCCTGTGGTGGGGGTGGGGGTGGGGGTGGGGGGGGGGGGGGAATTCGGACAACTTTCAAACAAAAAAAAATCGCAGACTCTTATACATTTAAGACTTGTACTGATGCTGGCTGAACCCATATATTAAATGCAAACTGATAAGAAGAAAAAGTCCTTATTATATCAGATATTCTGAAGCACAGAAAGAAAAGACTACAAAAATCGTCCCAATTCACCCCGGCTTACGGTACGTGCAGAAAACTTGCCTTGGATGCCGCTGTCACATGCATGCCAAACGTCTGCGACCAACCCTACACGAAGTGCGCACGTGCCTGTACACAGCAGTGCAGTGGTGGCTGTCTAATCCAGATGCGCATCTCCGACTAAGGACAAGTGTTGATGTTTGTATTCTGTTTTTCACTTAGGTTCATGAAAGGGGATAGCGCGAACGCAGTCCCCCTGAGTAAAAATTACGCACCCGAGTCGCCCACATTTGGGGCGATCGCAGGGGTCAGCCCACCGAAGTGCAATGGGAAGGCCTCGCCCTGGGGGCACCGCCTGATTGATCACGGTAGCCCCTGTGCCAGGTAAGTATGATTTGATCTGCCTCACCACTCAAACTGGTGAAAGACGGCCCGTGTCCGGCTTGGGCGAACCGCAAATGGCTGGCCGTCTTGGCCCGGCACAAAACGCACGAAGTGCGCACGAGACTTGAGTGGGTGTTCTGTCTCTCGTCAAATACGAGCTTTCCTCACTTTCCTTTGGCACCCAATCTCTGTCAGTGTTAAAACCTTTTTCACTCCTTTGGTTATATTCTGTCCATCAGTACCGTAAATTGGGGTGACTTCGGACAACGTGGTGAATTCGGACAGTGAGCCAATAAAAGTATACAATAGTATCGTTACTGTTGCAAAAGATGTATTCCCACGGCTACTTCATGAACTTTCAGAGAAATTATCTACCACTCAGAGCGAAAATGTAAAATCTGCGTTTAAAAAGTGCGGCATTGTCCCTCACGACCCAACCCCTGTTCTTGATAGGATTCCCAGGGAAACCGAGAAAACTCCTGAAGGAGCAGGAGGCCATGGAGTGGATGGCGCATTAATAGCGTTGTTGAAAGACATGCGTGGTGCAGATTGTAAACAGCCAAAGAAACGAGCAAAGCGTCTTCGTGTTGAGCCGGGAAAAAGTGTTTCTTCAGAGGATTTATCCCACAATGATGATGACAACGGTGAAACTAGTGACTCCGAGGAAACAAGTTCAGGAGAAGAGCAATCTACAGAAGCGTCGTCTGAGAGCACAGAAGGTGGAGATTCCGATAAAGGGGTTAGCAGCCATTGCGATAATATAGAAACAGAAGGTGTCCAGGGAACCTCGTCATCGGGAAATGCTCAGCGAAGCAGTGGAAGGACTGGACTAACTGGCGTGGTTAACGTGAAGTCAATTAAGGAGTTACATGTAGATCAGTGGGTATTAGTGCGGCTCGGGGATCGTGTGAAGAAACTGTTCATCGGAAGGATCGACACCGTGTATTATTCAGATGGGGATCTTGAGGTTTCTTTTCTAAGAAGAAAAAGTCTGCAGACAAATGTATTTGTTCACCCCAAAGAAGAAGACTGTGCATTAGTGGATTTCGACCAAATAGTTGGAGCACTTAATCAACCACAAACACTGCGAAGAGGTCTGCTCAAATTTGCGGCTGACGCCAGTGAATGGATCCCATAGTCAACAAAAGGAATTCTAGAGACGTTCTGTTCCGTATTTGAACTGTGTGTTGCATAGCTTTTGTTTTTAAACTGTAAAATTATGCTCCCAAATGGTGTAAACGTGATTGCGGTTTCTCAAATTTGTTTCATTGTTAAGCAAAACACGTGCATTTATAACTTTTCAAACATCCTGAGATGTTTAAGTTAAAATTTGTATTTTTTAAAAACCTAATTAAAGTCCGAAACCAACCCTTTGGTTGGCTTATCTCGTTTATGTGTTGGTGTAAAGTAAATGTCCGAAGTCACCACCTCCTGTGGGGGGGGGGGGGGGGGGGAATTCGGACAACTTTCAAACAAAAAAAAATCGCAGACTCTTATACATTTAAGACTTGTACTGATGCTGGCTGAACCCATATATTAAATGCAAACTGATAAGAAGAAAAAGTCCTTATTATATCAGATATTCTGAAGCACAGAAAGAAAAGACTACAAAAATCGTCCCAATTCACCCCAGCTTACGGTACGTGCAGAAAACTTGCCTTGGATGCCGCTGTCACATGCATGCCAAACGTCTGCGACCAACCCTACACGAAGTGCGCACGTGCCTGTACACAGCAGTGCAGTGGTGGCTGTCTAATCCAGATGCGCATCTCCGACTAAGGACAAGTGTTGATGTTTGTATTCTGTTTTTCACTTAGGTTCATGAAAGGGGATAGCGCGAACGCAGTCCCCCTGAGTAAAAATTACGCACCCGAGTCGCCCACATTTGGGGCGATCGCAGGGGTCAGCCCACCGAAGTGCAATGGGAAGGCCTCGCCCTGGGGGCACCGCCTGATTGATCACGGTAGCCCCTGTGCCAGGTAAGTATGATTTGATCTGCCTCACCACTCAAACTGGTGAAAGACGGCCCGTGTCCGGCTTGGGCGAACCGCAAATGGCTGGCCGTCTTGGCCCGGCACAAAACGCACGAAGTGCGCACGAGACTTGAGTGGGTGTTCTGTCTCTCGTCAAATACGAGCTTTCCTCACTTTCCTTTGGCACCCAATCTCTGTCAGTGTTAAAACCTTTTTCACTCCTTTGGTTATATTCTGTCCATCAGTACCGTAAATTGGGGTGACTTCGGACAACGTGGTGAATTCGGACAGTGAGCCAATAAAAGTATACAATAGTATCGTTACTGTTGCAAAAGATGTATTCCCACGGCTACTTCATGAACTTTCAGAGAAATTATCTACCACTCAGAGCGAAAATGTAAAATCTGCGTTTAAAAAGTGCGGCATTGTCCCTCACGACCCAACCCCTGTTCTTGATAGGATTCCCAGGGAAACCGAGAAAACTCCTGAAGGAGCAGGAGGCCATGGAGTGGATGGCGCATTAATAGCGTTGTTGAAAGACATGCGTGGTGCAGATTGTAAACAGCCAAAGAAACGAGCAAAGCGTCTTCGTGTTGAGCCGGGAAAAAGTGTTTCTTCAGAGGATTTATCCCACAATGATGATGACAACGGTGAAACTAGTGACTCCGAGGAAACAAGTTCAGGAGAAGAGCAATCTACAGAAGCGTCGTCTGAGAGCACAGAAGGTGGAGATTCCGATAAAGGGGTTAGCAGCCATTGCGATAATATAGAAACAGAAGGTGTCCAGGGAACCTCGTCATCGGGAAATGCTCAGCGAAGCAGTGGAAGGACTGGACTAACTGGCGTGGTTAACGTGAAGTCAATTAAGGAGTTACATGTAGATCAGTGGGTATTAGTGCGGCTCGGGGATCGTGTGAAGAAACTGTTCATCGGAAGGATCGACACCGTGTATTATTCAGATGGGGATCTTGAGGTTTCTTTTCTAAGAAGAAAAAGTCTGCAGACAAATGTATTTGTTCACCCCAAAGAAGAAGACTGTGCATTAGTGGATTTCGACCAAATAGTTGGAGCACTTAATCAACCACAAACACTGCGAAGAGGTCTGCTCAAATTTGCGGCTGACGCCAGTGAATGGATCCCATAGTCAACAAAAGGAATTCTAGAGACGTTCTGTTCCGTATTTGAACTGTGTGTTGCATAGCTTTTGTTTTTAAACTGTAAAATTATGCTCCCAAATGGTGTAAACGTGATTGCGGTTTCTCAAATTTGTTTCATTGTTAAGCAAAACACGTGCATTTATAACTTTTCAAACATCCTGAGATGTTTAAGTTAAAATTTGTATTTTTTAAAAACCTAATTAAAGTCCGAAACCAACCCTTTGGTTGGCTTATCTCGTTTATGTGTTGGTGTAAAGTAAATGTCCGAAGTCACCACCTCCTGTGGTGGGGGTGGGGGGGGGGGGGGGGGAATTCGGACAACTTTCAAACAAAAAAAAATCGCAGACTCTTATACATTTAAGACTTGTACTGATGCTGGCTGAACCCATATATTAAATGCAAACTGATAAGAAGAAAAAGTCCTTATTATATCAGATATTCTGAAGCACAGAAAGAAAAGACTACAAAAATCGTCCCAATTCACCCCAGCTTACGGTACGTGCAGAAAACTTGCCTTGGATGCCGCTGTCACATGCATGCCAAACGTCTGCGACCAACCCTACACGAAGTGCGCACGTGCCTGTACACAGCAGTGCAGTGGTGGCTGTCTAATCCAGATGCGCATCTCCGACTAAGGACAAGTGTTGATGTTTGTATTCTGTTTTTCACTTAGGTTCATGAAAGGGGATAGCGCGAACGCAGTCCCCCTGAGTAAAAATTACGCACCCGAGTCGCCCACATTTGGGGCGATCGCAGGGGTCAGCCCACCGAAGTGCAATGGGAAGGCCTCGCCCTGGGGGCACCGCCTGATTGATCACGGTAGCCCCTGTGCCAGGTAAGTATGATTTGATCTGCCTCACCACTCAAACTGGTGAAAGACGGCCCGTGTCCGGCTTGGGCGAACCGCAAATGGCTGGCCGTCTTGGCCCGGCACAAAACGCACGAAGTGCGCACGAGACTTGAGTGGGTGTTCTGTCTCTCGTCAAATACGAGCTTTCCTCACTTTCCTTTGGCACCCAATCTCTGTCAGTGTTAAAACCTTTTTCACTCCTTTGGTTATATTCTGTCCATCAGTACCGTAAATTGGGGTGACTTCGGACAACGTGGTGAATTCGGACAGTGAGCCAATAAAAGTATACAATAGTATCGTTACTGTTGCAAAAGATGTATTCCCACGGCTACTTCATGAACTTTCAGAGAAATTATCTACCACTCAGAGCGAAAATGTAAAATCTGCGTTTAAAGAGTGCGGCATTGTCCCTCACGACCCAACCCCTGTTCTTGATAGGATTCCCAGGGAAACCGAGAAAACTCCTGAAGGAGCAGGAGGCCATGGAGTGGATGGCGCATTAATAGCGTTGTTGAAAGACATGCGTGGTGCAGATTGTAAACAGCCAAAGAAACGAGCAAAGCGTCTTCGTGTTGAGCCGGGAAAAAGTGTTTCTTCAGAGGATTTATCCCACAATGATGATGACAACGGTGAAACTAGTGACTCCGAGGAAACAAGTTCAGGAGAAGAGCAATCTACAGAAGCGTCGTCTGAGAGCACAGAAGGTGGAGATTCCGATAAAGGGGTTAGCAGCCATTGCGATAATATAGAAACAGAAGGTGTCCAGGGAACCTCGTCATCGGGAAATGCTCAGCGAAGCAGTGGAAGGACTGGACTAACTGGCGTGGTTAACGTGAAGTCAATTAAGGAGTTACATGTAGATCAGTGGGTATTAGTGCGGCTCGGGGATCGTGTGAAGAAACTGTTCATCGGAAGGATCGACACCGTGTATTATTCAGATGGGGATCTTGAGGTTTCTTTTCTAAGAAGAAAAAGTCTGCAGACAAATGTATTTGTTCACCCCAAAGAAGAAGACTGTGCATTAGTGGATTTCGACCAAATAGTTGGAGCACTTAATCAACCACAAACACTGCGAAGAGGTCTGCTCAAATTTGCGGCTGACGCCAGTGAATGGATCCCATAGTCAACAAAAGGAATTCTAGAGACGTTCTGTTCCGTATTTGAACTGTGTGTTGCATAGCTTTTGTTTTTAAACTGTAAAATTATGCTCCCAAATGGTGTAAACGTGATTGCGGTTTCTCAAATTTGTTTCATTGTTAAGCAAAACACGTGCATTTATAACTTTTCAAACATCCTGAGATGTTTAAGTTAAAATTTGTATTTTTTAAAAACCTAATTAAAGTCCGAAACCAACCCTTTGGTTGGCTTATCTCGTTTATGTGTTGGTGTAAAGTAAATGTCCGAAGTCACCACCTCCTGTGGGGGGGGGGGGGGGGAATTCGGACAACTTTCAAACAAAAAAAAATCGCAGACTCTTATACATTTAAGACTTGTACTGATGCTGGCTGAACCCATATATTAAATGCAAACTGATAAGAAGAAAAAGTCCTTATTATATCAGATATTCTGAAGCACAGAAAGAAAAGACTACAAAAATCGTCCCAATTCACCCCAGCTTACGGTACGTGCAGAAAACTTGCCTTGGATGCCGCTGTCACATGCATGCCAAACGTCTGCGACCAACCCTACACGAAGTGCGCACGTGCCTGTACACAGCAGTGCAGTGGTGGCTGTCTAATCCAGATGCGCATCTCCGACTAAGGACAAGTGTTGATGTTTGTATTCTGTTTTTCACTTAGGTTCATGAAAGGGGATAGCGCGAACGCAGTCCCCCTGAGTAAAAATTACGCACCCGAGTCGCCCACATTTGGGGCGATCGCAGGGGTCAGCCCACCGAAGTGCAATGGGAAGGCCTCGCCCTGGGGGCACCGCCTGATTGATCACGGTAGCCCCTGTGCCAGGTAAGTATGATTTGATCTGCCTCACCACTCAAACTGGTGAAAGACGGCCCGTGTCCGGCTTGGGCGAACCGCAAATGGCTGGCCGTCTTGGCCCGGCACAAAACGCACGAAGTGCGCACGAGACTTGAGTGGGTGTTCTGTCTCTCGTCAAATACGAGCTTTCCTCACTTTCCTTTGGCACCCAATCTCTGTCAGTGTTAAAACCTTTTTCACTCCTTTGGTTATATTCTGTCCATCAGTACCGTAAATTGGGGTGACTTCGGACAACGTGGTGAATTCGGACAGTGAGCCAATAAAAGTATACAATAGTATCGTTACTGTTGCAAAAGATGTATTCCCACGGCTACTTCATGAACTTTCAGAGAAATTATCTACCACTCAGAGCGAAAATGTAAAATCTGCGTTTAAAAAGTGCGGCATTGTCCCTCACGACCCAACCCCTGTTCTTGATAGGATTCCCAGGGAAACCGAGAAAACTCCTGAAGGAGCAGGAGGCCATGGAGTGGATGGCGCATTAATAGCGTTGTTGAAAGACATGCGTGGTGCAGATTGTAAACAGCCAAAGAAACGAGCAAAGCGTCTTCGTGTTGAGCCGGGAAAAAGTGTTTCTTCAGAGGATTTATCCCACAATGATGATGACAACGGTGAAACTAGTGACTCCGAGGAAACAAGTTCAGGAGAAGAGCAATCTACAGAAGCGTCGTCTGAGAGCACAGAAGGTGGAGATTCCGATAAAGGGGTTAGCAGCCATTGCGATAATATAGAAACAGAAGGTGTCCAGGGAACCTCGTCATCGGGAAATGCTCAGCGAAGCAGTGGAAGGACTGGACTAACTGGCGTGGTTAACGTGAAGTCAATTAAGGAGTTACATGTAGATCAGTGGGTATTAGTGCGGCTCGGGGATCGTGTGAAGAAACTGTTCATCGGAAGGATCGACACCGTGTATTATTCAGATGGGGATCTTGAGGTTTCTTTTCTAAGAAGAAAAAGTCTGCAGACAAATGTATTTGTTCACCCCAAAGAAGAAGACTGTGCATTAGTGGATTTCGACCAAATAGTTGGAGCACTTAATCAACCACAAACACTGCGAAGAGGTCTGCTCAAATTTGCGGCTGACGCCAGTGAATGGATCCCATAGTCAACAAAAGGAATTCTAGAGACGTTCTGTTCCGTATTTGAACTGTGTGTTGCATAGCTTTTGTTTTTAAACTGTAAAATTATGCTCCCAAATGGTGTAAACGTGATTGCGGTTTCTCAAATTTGTTTCATTGTTAAGCAAAACACGTGCATTTATAACTTTTCAAACATCCTGAGATGTTTAAGTTAAAATTTGTATTTTTTAAAAACCTAATTAAAGTCCGAAACCAACCCTTTGGTTGGCTTATCTCGTTTATGTGTTGGTGTAAAGTAAATGTCCGAAGTCACCACCTCCTGTGGGGGGGGGGGGGGGGGAATTCGGACAACTTTCAAACAAAAAAAAATCGCAGACTCTTATACATTTAAGACTTGTACTGATGCTGGCTGAACCCATATATTAAATGCAAACTGATAAGAAGAAAAAGTCCTTATTATATCAGATATTCTGAAGCACAGAAAGAAAAGACTACAAAAATCGTCCCAATTCACCCCAGCTTACGGTACGTGCAGAAAACTTGCCTTGGATGCCGCTGTCACATGCATGCCAAACGTCTGCGACCAACCCTACACGAAGTGCGCACGTGCCTGTACACAGCAGTGCAGTGGTGGCTGTCTAATCCAGATGCGCATCTCCGACTAAGGACAAGTGTTGATGTTTGTATTCTGTTTTTCACTTAGGTTCATGAAAGGGGATAGCGCGAACGCAGTCCCCCTGAGTAAAAATTACGCACCCGAGTCGCCCACATTTGGGGCGATCGCAGGGGTCAGCCCACCGAAGTGCAATGGGAAGGCCTCGCCCTGGGGGCACCGCCTGATTGATCACGGTAGCCCCTGTGCCAGGTAAGTATGATTTGATCTGCCTCACCACTCAAACTGGTGAAAGACGGCCCGTGTCCGGCTTGGGCGAACCGCAAATGGCTGGCCGTCTTGGCCCGGCACAAAACGCACGAAGTGCGCACGAGACTTGAGTGGGTGTTCTGTCTCTCGTCAAATACGAGCTTTCCTCACTTTCCTTTGGCACCCAATCTCTGTCAGTGTTAAAACCTTTTTCACTCCTTTGGTTATATTCTGTCCATCAGTACCGTAAATTGGGGTGACTTCGGACAACGTGGTGAATTCGGACAGTGAGCCAATAAAAGTATACAATAGTATCGTTACTGTTGCAAAAGATGTATTCCCACGGCTACTTCATGAACTTTCAGAGAAATTATCTACCACTCAGAGCGAAAATGTAAAATCTGCGTTTAAAAAGTGCGGCATTGTCCCTCACGACCCAACCCCTGTTCTTGATAGGATTCCCAGGGAAACCGAGAAAACTCCTGAAGGAGCAGGAGGCCATGGAGTGGATGGCGCATTAATAGCGTTGTTGAAAGACATGCGTGGTGCAGATTGTAAACAGCCAAAGAAACGAGCAAAGCGTCTTCGTGTTGAGCCGGGAAAAAGTGTTTCTTCAGAGGATTTATCCCACAATGATGATGACAACGGTGAAACTAGTGACTCCGAGGAAACAAGTTCAGGAGAAGAGCAATCTACAGAAGCGTCGTCTGAGAGCACAGAAGGTGGAGATTCCGATAAAGGGGTTAGCAGCCATTGCGATAATATAGAAACAGAAGGTGTCCAGGGAACCTCGTCATCGGGAAATGCTCAGCGAAGCAGTGGAAGGACTGGACTAACTGGCGTGGTTAACGTGAAGTCAATTAAGGAGTTACATGTAGATCAGTGGGTATTAGTGCGGCTCGGGGATCGTGTGAAGAAACTGTTCATCGGAAGGATCGACACCGTGTATTATTCAGATGGGGATCTTGAGGTTTCTTTTCTAAGAAGAAAAAGTCTGCAGACAAATGTATTTGTTCACCCCAAAGAAGAAGACTGTGCATTAGTGGATTTCGACCAAATAGTTGGAGCACTTAATCAACCACAAACACTGCGAAGAGGTCTGCTCAAATTTGCGGCTGACGCCAGTGAATGGATCCCATAGTCAACAAAAGGAATTCTAGAGACGTTCTGTTCCGTATTTGAACTGTGTGTTGCATAGCTTTTGTTTTTAAACTGTAAAATTATGCTCCCAAATGGTGTAAACGTGATTGCGGTTTCTCAAATTTGTTTCATTGTTAAGCAAAACACGTGCATTTATAACTTTTCAAACATCCTGAGATGTTTAAGTTAAAATTTGTATTTTTTAAAAACCTAATTAAAGTCCGAAACCAACCCTTTGGTTGGCTTATCTCGTTTATGTGTTGGTGTAAAGTAAATGTCCGAAGTCACCACCTCCTGTGGGGGGGGGGGGGAATTCGGACAACTTTCAAACAAAAAAAAATCGCAGACTCTTATACATTTAAGACTTGTACTGATGCTGGCTGAACCCATATATTAAATGCAAACTGATAAGAAGAAAAAGTCCTTATTATATCAGATATTCTGAAGCACAGAAAGAAAAGACTACAAAAATCGTCCCAATTCACCCCAGCTTACGGTACGTGCAGAAAACTTGCCTTGGATGCCGCTGTCACATGCATGCCAAACGTCTGCGACCAACCCTACACGAAGTGCGCACGTGCCTGTACACAGCAGTGCAGTGGTGGCTGTCTAATCCAGATGCGCATCTCCGACTAAGGACAAGTGTTGATGTTTGTATTCTGTTTTTCACTTAGGTTCATGAAAGGGGATAGCGCGAACGCAGTCCCCCTGAGTAAAAATTACGCACCCGAGTCGCCCACATTTGGGGCGATCGCAGGGGTCAGCCCACCGAAGTGCAATGGGAAGGCCTCGCCCTGGGGGCACCGCCTGATTGATCACGGTAGCCCCTGTGCCAGGTAAGTATGATTTGATCTGCCTCACCACTCAAACTGGTGAAAGACGGCCCGTGTCCGGCTTGGGCGAACCGCAAATGGCTGGCCGTCTTGGCCCGGCACAAAACGCACGAAGTGCGCACGAGACTTGAGTGGGTGTTCTGTCTCTCGTCAAATACGAGCTTTCCTCACTTTCCTTTGGCACCCAATCTCTGTCAGTGTTAAAACCTTTTTCACTCCTTTGGTTATATTCTGTCCATCAGTACCGTAAATTGGGGTGACTTCGGACAACGTGGTGAATTCGGACAGTGAGCCAATAAAAGTATACAATAGTATCGTTACTGTTGCAAAAGATGTATTCCCACGGCTACTTCATGAACTTTCAGAGAAATTATCTACCACTCAGAGCGAAAATGTAAAATCTGCGTTTAAAAAGTGCGGCATTGTCCCTCACGACCCAACCCCTGTTCTTGATAGGATTCCCAGGGAAACCGAGAAAACTCCTGAAGGAGCAGGAGGCCATGGAGTGGATGGCGCATTAATAGCGTTGTTGAAAGACATGCGTGGTGCAGATTGTAAACAGCCAAAGAAACGAGCAAAGCGTCTTCGTGTTGAGCCGGGAAAAAGTGTTTCTTCAGAGGATTTATCCCACAATGATGATGACAACGGTGAAACTAGTGACTCCGAGGAAACAAGTTCAGGAGAAGAGCAATCTACAGAAGCGTCGTCTGAGAGCACAGAAGGTGGAGATTCCGATAAAGGGGTTAGCAGCCATTGCGATAATATAGAAACAGAAGGTGTCCAGGGAACCTCGTCATCGGGAAATGCTCAGCGAAGCAGTGGAAGGACTGGACTAACTGGCGTGGTTAACGTGAAGTCAATTAAGGAGTTACATGTAGATCAGTGGGTATTAGTGCGGCTCGGGGATCGTGTGAAGAAACTGTTCATCGGAAGGATCGACACCGTGTATTATTCAGATGGGGATCTTGAGGTTTCTTTTCTAAGAAGAAAAAGTCTGCAGACAAATGTATTTGTTCACCCCAAAGAAGAAGACTGTGCATTAGTGGATTTCGACCAAATAGTTGGAGCACTTAATCAACCACAAACACTGCGAAGAGGTCTGCTCAAATTTGCGGCTGACGCCAGTGAATGGATCCCATAGTCAACAAAAGGAATTCTAGAGACGTTCTGTTCCGTATTTGAACTGTGTGTTGCATAGCTTTTGTTTTTAAACTGTAAAATTATGCTCCCAAATGGTGTAAACGTGATTGCGGTTTCTCAAATTTGTTTCATTGTTAAGCAAAACACGTGCATTTATAACTTTTCAAACATCCTGAGATGTTTAAGTTAAAATTTGTATTTTTTAAAAACCTAATTAAAGTCCGAAACCAACCCTTTGGTTGGCTTATCTCGTTTATGTGTTGGTGTAAAGTAAATGTCCGAAGTCACCACCTCCTGTGGGGGGGGGGGGGAATTCGGACAACTTTCAAACAAAAAAAAATCGCAGACTCTTATACATTTAAGACTTGTACTGATGCTGGCTGAACCCATATATTAAATGCAAACTGATAAGAAGAAAAAGTCCTTATTATATCAGATATTCTGAAGCACAGAAAGAAAAGACTACAAAAATCGTCCCAATTCACCCCAGCTTACGGTACGTGCAGAAAACTTGCCTTGGATGCCGCTGTCACATGCATGCCAAACGTCTGCGACCAACCCTACACGAAGTGCGCACGTGCCTGTACACAGCAGTGCAGTGGTGGCTGTCTAATCCAGATGCGCATCTCCGACTAAGGACAAGTGTTGATGTTTGTATTCTGTTTTTCACTTAGGTTCATGAAAGGGGATAGCGCGAACGCAGTCCCCCTGAGTAAAAATTACGCACCCGAGTCGCCCACATTTGGGGCGATCGCAGGGGTCAGCCCACCGAAGTGCAATGGGAAGGCCTCGCCCTGGGGGCACCGCCTGATTGATCACGGTAGCCCCTGTGCCAGGTAAGTATGATTTGATCTGCCTCACCACTCAAACTGGTGAAAGACGGCCCGTGTCCGGCTTGGGCGAACCGCAAATGGCTGGCCGTCTTGGCCCGGCACAAAACGCACGAAGTGCGCACGAGACTTGAGTGGGTGTTCTGTCTCTCGTCAAATACGAGCTTTCCTCACTTTCCTTTGGCACCCAATCTCTGTCAGTGTTAAAACCTTTTTCACTCCTTTGGTTATATTCTGTCCATCAGTACCGTAAATTGGGGTGACTTCGGACAACGTGGTGAATTCGGACAGTGAGCCAATAAAAGTATACAATAGTATCGTTACTGTTGCAAAAGATGTATTCCCACGGCTACTTCATGAACTTTCAGAGAAATTATCTACCACTCAGAGCGAAAATGTAAAATCTGCGTTTAAAGAGTGCGGCATTGTCCCTCACGACCCAACCCCTGTTCTTCATAGGATTCCCAGGGAAACCGAGAAAACTCCTGAAGGAGCAGGAGGCCATGGAGTGGATGGCGCATTAATAGCGTTGTTGAAAGACATGCGTGGTGCAGATTGTAAACAGCCAAAGAAACGAGCAAAGCGTCTTCGTGTTGAGCCGGGAAAAAGTGTTTCTTCAGAGGATTTATCCCACAATGATGATGACAACGGTGAAACTAGTGACTCCGAGGAAACAAGTTCAGGAGAAGAGCAATCTACAGAAGCGTCGTCTGAGAGCACAGAAGGTGGAGATTCCGATAAAGGGGTTAGCAGCCATTGCGATAATATAGAAACAGAAGGTGTCCAGGGAACCTCGTCATCGGGAAATGCTCAGCGAAGCAGTGGAAGGACTGGACTAACTGGCGTGGTTAACGTGAAGTCAATTAAGGAGTTACATGTAGATCAGTGGGTATTAGTGCGGCTCGGGGATCGTGTGAAGAAACTGTTCATCGGAAGGATCGACACCGTGTATTATTCAGATGGGGATCTTGAGGTTTCTTTTCTAAGAAGAAAAAGTCTGCAGACAAATGTATTTGTTCACCCCAAAGAAGAAGACTGTGCATTAGTGGATTTCGACCAAATAGTTGGAGCACTTAATCAACCACAAACACTGCGAAGAGGTCTGCTCAAATTTGCGGCTGACGCCAGTGAATGGATCCCATAGTCAACAAAAGGAATTCTAGAGACGTTCTGTTCCGTATTTGAACTGTGTGTTGCATAGCTTTTGTTTTTAAACTGTAAAATTATGCTCCCAAATGGTGTAAACGTGATTGCGGTTTCTCAAATTTGTTTCATTGTTAAGCAAAACACGTGCATTTATAACTTTTCAAACATCCTGAGATGTTTAAGTTAAAATTTGTATTTTTTAAAAACCTAATTAAAGTCCGAAACCAACCCTTTGGTTGGCTTATCTCGTTTATGTGTTGGTGTAAAGTAAATGTCCGAAGTCACCACCTCCTGTGGGGGGGGGGGAATTCGGACAACTTTCAAACAAAAAAAAATCGCAGACTCTTATACATTTAAGACTTGTACTAATGCTGGCTGAACCCATATATTAAATGCAAACTGATAAGAAGAAAAAGTCCTTATTATATCAGATATTCTGAAGCACAGAAAGAAAAGACTACAAAAATCGTCCCAATTCACCCCAGCTTACGGTACGTGCAGAAAACTTGCCTTGGATGCCGCTGTCACATGCATGCCAAACGTCTGCGACCAACCCTACACGAAGTGCGCACGTGCCTGTACACAGCAGTGCAGTGGTGGCTGTCTAATCCAGATGCGCATCTCCGACTAAGGACAAGTGTTGATGTTTGTATTCTGTTTTTCACTTAGGTTCATGAAAGGGGATAGCGCGAACGCAGTCCCCCTGAGTAAAAATTACGCACCCGAGTCGCCCACATTTGGGGCGATCGCAGGGGTCAGCCCACCGAAGTGCAATGGGAAGGCCTCGCCCTGGGGGCACCGCCTGATTGATCACGGTAGCCCCTGTGCCAAGTAAGTATGATTTAATCTGCCTCACCACTCAAACTGGTGTAAGACGGCCCGTGTCCGGCTTGGGCGAACTGCAAATGGCTGGCCACCTACGCATTGTATACAATGGCGCAAAGCATTCTGGGTAATCGCATTGAATTTGGCGTGACCTTTTAGCGCGCAATGATCCGTTTAGTATTTTATGATAAATACTAAGTCCAAGGATTGGTCAAAATATTTACATCCTCGGACTGAAACGTGAATGTAGGATAGATAGAGGAATGTACAAACTTATTTTGGTCAATGTACGATTGCAGTAAAGGCGGAGAAGCCTACATTCCCGCGGCTTAGCTCCGCAGGCTTTATGATGCTCAGCGATTCGGCAATAGTACAGAAATACCCGACTTTTTGGACTTAGTACTGTACCCTTAATGTAGAAAGAAGCGAAGGCCACATGTAAAAAAATCTGTGGTGTTTATACTTTCTTTTTACTCGTGAACTCGTTACTCTTTCGTGAATATATAATTACCAATAACATAAAGAAGACATAGGGCTGTATCGAGATGTGGGTTTCCGCTGGGCTGTGTTATGCACGTAGCTGAAACTGCGCACGCTTCGGTAGAGCGGCAAGACATGCCTGGATTTGAGACTCTCAGAGACACAAGACTAATTTTACAAGCATATTTTCATCATTGTGCGACATTAGGCTGTACATACGCCCTACATCTGATCCTGTATCTTTTTTAAAAATAGAGTTCACGCATAGACCCTGAATACGTGTACAATTTACTCTTGGAAAAAACCTAGGCCAATACACATATCATACTACAGCGGAACATGCTTGATCACAGTTAGTACAAGGTAAGCTGTTTATAACAGATTGATGAGATTTATGTAACAAAACCTAATTTTTTTCAATTATGATCATGCAACTTACTAGTTCTGAAGTTCTATTTTGACAATATACATTGAAGAGCTTATCAAGCAGAAGTTTGTTTTCTGAAACTGGGGCCCGCTCTGCAGACCTGCTCAAGACAAATTTACCCTGACCATAAATGTCATCCATGACTAAGCAGCCCATTTTATCCTGTTTCTGAGAATTTTGATTTCAGAAAGGTGTTTTGGGGTTTGCTTGTAACAAGAGATGGTATTCTACTGGGAAATTGTAGCTTTCAGCACCAGAAGTATTCTTTTGTGACATTTATTTGCCTGTAAAAATGTACTTTTTGGGCGAAATTTTAGGTCGTTAAGGGTAATTTGAGTTGAGCTGATCTTGTCATCGGGGTATACAGCACGAGTGATCAATCACAATGACAAAGCAAAAGGGCATGGTAACCATGATAACGAACCTAGGTCTGTTGTACCCATCAGCACTACGGTCACCTTGGTATAAATGCATTTAACATGACATTACGACAGCTTTGTCAACTGAATCCTTTATATACATATATATGTGAGAACCAATGCTGCTTTCAGAATATAAGATTATCATGATGTTTTCCATCATCAGGACAGAGCACAACATTGCATTATCTTTATTTTGTTTTTATCAAGGTAAAACTTACACAAATACGCACAGTATAGATGTGAACACACTTATTAAAAAAAGCCGTTCATTCTTAATCAGGCAACTATACATCAAAAATACAATGATTTTTTTTTACCTCAAATTAAGATGTAATGACATACATGCTCCTTCACGGTATGAATCCTATATATACATAACACAGACAATAAACCAAATTCTTCTAATTTTTGGGACACCTGATCTTTTTACCCAACATATATGCAATTGTAGGGCAATTATTTAGTTTCATTTTTTTTTCACAAGGTCTGTCAGTCTAATAAAGAACATATTCGTATCTTTACTTCTCACAAAAACTAAGACAAATGTAATTCTTTGCTTTCAGCACTACTAATATCCCTAATCTGCCCCAAAAATGAGAAGAATTAGGGCACATTCATACCTGAAGTTAAAGTGGTTATCCCTGAGCAAATGTTGATTATCAGATTTACAGGTGTAACCAACATGTTCTTTTTCACGTCAAAGCCATAAAAACACCTGCTTTATTTACATTAGTACATGAATACCTAGATATATTTATTAATTGTCAACAGCAT
This sequence comes from Liolophura sinensis, assembly GCF_032854445.1. Lineage (NCBI taxonomy): Eukaryota > Metazoa > Mollusca > Polyplacophora > Chitonida > Chitonidae > Liolophura > Liolophura sinensis. The sequence continues at coordinate 30,031,878 of NC_088304.1, read as the reverse complement.
GTAGCACTGAGCTGTACACCATGTCATTACCAACTACAGTAAAACACCACCAGCAAAATGTACCAGTCATTTGTACAAATGGTACGCAGACCGTTCCCAAGTACATTTGCAGATGACTAAACAAGTGATAAGTCACTTTGTAAGTATAAACACTATATCCATCAATCAATCTGTTGATCTTTAGCCCCTTAATCCATACTTTAATCCATGTGTTCATATTTGGTACTATACTCCTGTATATTACTCCACTGTAATCTGCTGAGGAAAGATCAAAGTCTGCTCGGTTGGTGGTAACCATCAAAGACAAGAGCCAAGTTAGCTTGTGCAGTAGCCTCGCTGTAGTTATCTCCCCTTACTCCAGTTAGGACAGGAGCCAAGTCCTGCTGGCACCATCTGCAGAAGGGAAACACCATGTGATCATGAACAGGTTACATACTTTGTTTAGTCCACACTAAACGTTTCTCATGATTCTGAGTTCTTTTTATCTTAGAAAGGTGTTTTGGCTTTTTCTTTTTTCCTAAATAGTCCAATCATATACTCCTGGCAAAAAATTTTCTACAAAAAGTAATATATTATTATTACTTAGAGCAAATACATAATTATACTTGTATTCAACTTGAATTCACATTTTTCGCAGTAGTTTACTGAGTTTTGTTTCTGTATTTCTGGTCATTTTGACATCTAAAGGACTGCCTCACCTAAACACCACACTGAAGCCACCAATAATGAAACAAATACACATAAGACTCACTGCTTGGCCGTGAAGACATCCTGAGGGGTAGCTCCGTACCAACTGGCATGCTCTATCAGTAAAGCACCTGCGAGTACAGTATGTGTGCATGCAAATTTGTAGACCAGTGACTATAAACATGTCATTTTTTTTAAATACATTACATGAATAAGTCACTCCAGAATACCATGACTGGATATCAGTGAGTTTGAAACCCACGTTACAATGCTGCTGTCTTCATAATTAAGAATAAATCTTTGTATGTGGCTCAATTCAACAAAGAGAAATGCCAATAAGTCCATGTCTGCCCATGAATCATCATCCTAACACAATGGAATCAAATCTGTATTAAAAATTTGATACATGTAAGTAAGAAACAAAATGTATGTTAAGACCCATTCTGTTTCTTTTGTCTGACATGGTTGTGGATGTTTACAGATGCACAGTCCATGAGCTTATTCTATGAGCCAATTCTTATAAGAAAATTCATTTCAATTATGATGTTGAACTCAGATGTGTGGCAAGCTGAAATTCTGAACATTGATCTGAACATTATGCTTTGTAGCAGTTCTTTATCTTAATTTCCTGGGGTTCACCTTACCATACAATCACAACAAATGTCTGGCATAGCATCCATGGCTACGTATAGTGAAGAGATATGTCACCATCGTAAATGCAATAAGCTGAGTTGGCATATCAGGAGTCCTGTGAGTTCACACAGATATGGGCGAGACAGGGTGGGGTCTCTGACAAACTAACACAGCTATAAGGCCAGATTTCATGGTACTTGCTAGATTGAATATACATCTCGCACAGCTGGTTCTCAGCCCGGTGACACAGTTGGCAGCTACTGTAAAATCCTGCCTTTTATCCGTGTTAGTTTGTGCGAGCCTCCACCTTGTCTTGTCTAAACCTGCGTGAACTTTCCAGATTCCTGAAATGCCGACTCGGCCTATTGAAGCAGCATTGCAACAGCCTTGTAAAACGAGCCCCTGGATTTTAAATTACATTTTTAGGCCAGTCAACAATGCTTTCGTGGAACTGACGCCAGTAAAGTGAAAGAAAACTAGATACTAACACGTGCTAGCTTCCAATGAATGTCGTTCTGATACCTACTATACCACTGGCTGTATCTCTCCTGTAGACGAATGAGTGAGCCTCTAATAAATTGTGAGCTGTGTACAACAATGCTATGGCATCAAATCTAATCAGCAAATGATACAATGCTATTTTCATATTTTTAGATGGTATTGCTACATAAGGGTATACATTTAGGTATTGTTCATTTTGACCTACCCATATAAGTCCTTGAGAGACTATAGGCAAAGTCTCTGGCAGCCATTTCCATGCTGTCCTGTTGAGTCTGGGCAAACTTCAGAATGTCTCCGGAGGCCTGCTTGATACGAGCACTACTATCTGCCAGGTCCTGATTTCCTCCAGACCCTGCCAGTTTATGGTCTATGCTGATTCCGAACTGTTGTAATGTGTCTCCTCCTGACTTCATGATGGCTCTGAGCACATCCAGAGACAAGATGTTTGTAGTTCCCTCCCAAATAGACAGCACCTACAGGCAGTCAATGATTAAGGAGTAATGCAGACATCTCATATAGACAGTGACTACAGGCTGTCAAAGAATTGAGAGCAACATAAGACGTCACAGATAGACACCCACAGGCAGCCAAACATGTTGAGATTAACATACATGTCACAGACAGACGAACTGAGAGCAATACAGACGTCACAGATAGACAACACCTACAGGCTGTCAACGAACTGAGAGTTATATAGACGTCACAGAGAGACAGCACCTACAGGCAGTCAATGAATTGATTTTTTTTTTTTTTTTGATTGGTGTTTTACGCCGTACTCAAGAATATTTCACTTATACGACGGCGGCCAGCATTATGGTGGGTGGAAACCGGGCACAGCCCGGGGGAAAACCACGACCATCCGCAGGTTGCTGGCAGACCTTCCCACATACGGCCGGAGAGGAAGCCAGCATGAGCTGGACTTGAACTCACAGCGACCGCATTGGTGAGAGGCTCCTGGGTCATTACGCTGCGCTAGCGCGCTAACCGACTGAGCCACGGAGGCCCCTCAATGAATTGAGAGTAATATACATGTCACAGCTAGACAGCACCTATGGGCAGTCAACGAACTGAGAGTAATATAGACGTTACAGAGAAGTCATTAGGTATATTGCACGGTGAGTCCTTGCCACCAAAATGCTCCCACCACTGAAGTATCATGCAAAGAACACCAGACATCACACCACAACCTGTCACATTATAATGACACTGGGCCAAGCAGTCCTGTTTCCTCAAACCTCTCTGCGCTAAGTGCCAAGCGAGGCAGCAACTAGTTTGATCTGTGGCCTAACCATTAAGCCACGGATGCGGTCACTGTAAAATAATATATTGTCTTGTCATTGTAACAGCAGTGTTCTAGCGCTTATAATATCAGTAGATAGCAGCAACTTCCCTTTAGCTCAGATGGTTATGAGCTGGATTTTGAAGGTGGAGATCAAAGTTCAAATCCTGGTATGACCCCACAGAGAAAATTTCAACTTGTGTATAATTAATTTACATACCTGGCCATCTCTCAGTAAAACAGGTAAACCTGTGTCCTCGATGTATCCTTGACCTCCGAAAGACTCCAACCCTTCTGACAACACAGACATGGCCTGCAGAGTTGAACAAAGATGAGGAGTTAACAGTAATATATATGCCTCTCTAAAGATTAATAAAATAAATAAATGTAATACTGTTCTATCACTTTTGTATATATATGTCAACTTGTTAATGCTTTTCGTGGGTTAGGCCACATCACTTTAAATTATTGTTGTGTAAAGCTATATGTAAGGATATAACAACTACAAAATAAAAATCCTCTAATATACGGGAAATGTGAATTTTTAAACTGTAAAATGATCGAAAACCTTTGAAAAACAAGTAAATCATACAAATTTCAAGGTCAGACAAAATAAAATGGTAAATTTTCAGACTTAACTTTTATTCTATTTTTGGACTACAGTATCAGCTTGCCCGTTAAACAGAGAATAAAAGTGGTGTCCTCTCAATGCTTTCTTTGTCATTTTACATGTAGCAATTTCGTCTTGCACGTATCATTTTACCTATCAATATCGTCTTCCCTATAAGCCTGTCGTATGAACTGTTAAGAAGATAGGAAACCAACAGTTTGATTAACCAGCAGACCATCCCCAGAGAGTTATTAGAGCTGCATTTTCATGGTTATAAATCTTTATCTATCCATGCCCAATTTTACCGACGAACCTGTTTCCCTGTGTACAGTTTGACTAAGGGTGTCAGCAGACGTAACATCGTCTTCTCGTGATCTGTGGCCACGTTCATGTCCTCACGACCGAGAAGTCGAGATACCTCCAGAACAAACAGAGTTGCGGCCCTTGTTTCTACCTGGAATAAATAGTCATTTTTCATAATACAGATGAACACACACTATGTTTGTTGATATATTTGTCCTGTATTGTAATTATCACTTCTCCTACTGCCACCACTGCTAATAATTATATAATTACAAAGATTGTTTATATATTTGAGTGCAAATATGCTAAAGTGTTATTTTATACTGATGTCTCTTTGTTTTATTATATGTGGGATCCACCTGTTTTCTGATTCAGTGGCTAGTTTAACACGTAAAGGTATAACATGTACATTTGGATGCAATCCTTCACTTTTAAATATTAAAAAATGTGTTATATATGTTCAGAACTTCTATCTTCACAAAGGGATTTTGTAACATGCCAGGTGTCACCATTTACAATGGTCTGTATTTATTTTAAATAAATTTGAAGAGAGATCTATTCACTGTAAGTCCTAAGTAAAGAGAATAAATGAATAAATAAAAGGGGCATTAAAATCCTCTAGATATAAAAACACATGTACTTTGAAGTTTACCTTTGCATATGTTAATCTGTCTGTCAAAAACAAGGTTAACCTTCACACAATTTCTTTATTTTTCATGCAAGCCAGCAGAGATCCAGTATCATCATTTCATTTTGGAAGCAGGCTTATTCAAACTGTAAACTCAATTTGTAAGTGGCATTGATTCGTAACGAATTTATTATCATTTCAAAAGAAGCCTTAAAGTGTCTATCAAAATATATGGTACTTAAGACAGCAGTCTTTTTATATCTCCTGTGCTCCGAGGGCAAAGCTTCATTTATGAATTTCATGATAACTGATTGATCTTTTCCGTTAAATTCTATGAAAGGTATGTATTCTTGCTATTACTTTGTCAGTTTCATACAAAAATAAAAGAGTTGAACAACTGACATATGTGTTACATATTTATAATACATAAGCTTATTTTCAGTCATTTCAAAAATTCATCTGCTTCATGATAATCATTTTTGTTGATTCTCGTTCTCGCCAGAGATCTGAAAATAGCTTAATATACCAAATGTCTATTTCAGGACACCTATGTTCATGTTCTTCCCATTCAAAATGGAAGAAATTCTTCCTATGCCTATTACCAATAACAACTACTATAATTCTTCAACGCTTTTGCTTGATTGCAAGGTGTTTATTCAAGCAAACTGGCCAATCCAACCAATGTATTTATTTATTTATTTAATTGGTGTTTTACACCGTACCCAAGAATATTTCACTTACATGACCACGACCAGCATTATGGTGGGACGAAACCGGGCAGAGCCCGAGGGAAACCCACAACCATCCGCAGGTTGCTGACTGACTTCCCACGTACGTACAGAGAGGAAGCCAGCATGAGCTGGATTTGAACTTACAGTGACAGCATTGGTGAGAGGCTCCTGTGTCATTACGCTGTGCTAGCATGTTAACCAATTGAGCCACGGAGGCCCCTCCAACCAATGTAGTTTTGTCTCAAAAATTAAATTAAAAATATGCATAAACTGCACTGAAATCTGCTCTCTCATGTGCGAAAATGTTGAGGAATTGGGATATTGTTCATGCAGTTTTTCTTACAGTTGCTTTATTACACATGCGCATATTCATGTATATTAAAATGTCTTTAAAACAAAAACTAGGGACCAGACTGATTTAACAGAGTGTATACTTACATCTTGGCATTTTCTCCATTAAATATTTAGATACATATAAGTTTTGAGGTTTTCTCTTTTGAAATCATTGTCCTTTGACCCCAAATCTGCATTAAAAAGGGCATTTTTCAAACAAAGTAAAGGTCGTATAGTTTTACGTCTTGTACTGATACCTACATTGATGACGCAGGATATCATGCTATTTTCCAAAAACCAATACAGTACGGTAGGTCATATATCATTATATCTGACTGCACAGTTAACAGGAATGCCCATGTGTCCAACTGTACAACATGAGCAATGACAATCAAAAAGGTTGTGAAATTTCACAAAACTGTGACCTTCAGGCCTGAGACAGTACTTTACCTCCATTCTGGCCAGGTTCTGAACATGTAAAGGGTAGTCTTTAATAATTTTCCCAAATGCCTGTCTCCTTGTGGCGTAATCCCTGGAGAAGTTCACCATTCTGAAAAATAAGGTACAGTAACATGTAACATATCCACTTCTTTCCCTCTGTCCCTCACACCCCCTCCCGCCAACAAAAACACTTTTTCACTTGTCTGCAAATGTGGATTTTGACAACACAATAAGTGCTTAGCCAAATTTTGCACAACAAAAATTTTGTGCATCTGCTTGGCAATCAAACATACCTTCTCATGGAGGCAGCAGCACAGAGACTGTTGTGTATTCTTGTGAGCGTCAGCATGTTGGCAATCCCTGCCACTCCACGACCATGCTCTGACACCTACAAAACAACATCATTGTCACAATGGATCCCTGCGCATTTATTTGATTGCTGTTTTTACACCGTAATTAAGAAGTTTTCTGTTCCATGATGGCGATCAGTTTTAGGGGTGAGACAAACTGGAGTGGCCACAGTAATTTCCTGGGGCCAGTTTCGTGAAGCTCACTTAGCTAAGCAAGCCCCTAACTACCATGACAACATATGTTGTAGAGATATTAAGTGCACTTATGTGCAACTTAGCACTAAGTAAGCTTTATGAAACCAACCCCCGACCTTTAGTAAATTACTGACCGACCTTGCCAAGTGTGAGTATAAAGGTGATATCCGTGGGACATGTAGACATATGGATTAAGCAATTGTTAGCCAGACCAAACGAACATATGAGTGTCGTCAATTGCTTATTGTTCATCACGCCCCGCCTGATTTTAAGAGTATGTATTTATCTGCTTGGTGTTTTATGCTGTACTCAAGAATATTTCACTTAAACGACGGCTGCCAGCATTATGGTGGGAAGAAACCGGGCACAGGGGGGGCAAACCCACGACTATCAGCAGGTTGCTGGCAGCCCTTCCCACGTACGGCCGGAGAGGAAGCCAGCATGGATTGTGAGATTTGGGGAATCCCCTGTAAAATGCTGAGACTGATCCCACATCCATAGCAACTGAAAGATTGGCATTTTCACCATGAAGCACTTTCTTGTGTATGCAAACCATCAAAATGATAAAGATGGTCAAATTAGATACTGGTCAGGATTAATCCATCGAAACGATAGCGATGGTCTCATTAGATACTGGTCAGGCTAGCTCCATCAAAATGATAATGATGGTCCCATTAGATACTGGTCAGGTTAGCTCCATCAAAATGATAATAATGCTCCCATTAGATACTGGTCAGGTTAGCTCCATCAAAATGATAATGATGGTCCCATTAGATACTGCTCAGGTTAGCTCCATCAAAATGATAACGATGGTCCCATTGGATACTGGTCAGGTTAGCTCCATCAAAATGATAACGATGGTCCCATTAGATACTGGTCAGGATAGCTCCATCAAAATGATAATGATGGTCCCATTAGACACTGGTCAGGTTAGCTCCACCAAAATGATAACGATGGTCCCATTAGATACTGGTCAGGTTAGCTCCATCAAAATGATAATGATGGTCCCATTAGATACTGGTCAGGTTAGCTCCATCAAAATGATAATGATGGTCCCATTAGATACTGGTCAGGATTAATCCATCAAAATGATAATGATAGTCCCATTAGATACTGGTCAGGTTAGCTCCATCAAAATGATAATGATGCTCCCATTGGATACTGGTCAGGTTAGCTCCATCAAAATGATAATGATGGTCCCATTAGATACTTGTCAGGATTAATCCATCGAAACGATAGCGATGGTCCCATTAGATACTGGTCAGGTTGGCTCCATCAAAATGATAATGATGGTCCCATTAGATACTGGTCAGGATTAATCCATCAAAATGACAACGATGGTCCCACTAGATACTGGTCAGGTTAGCTCCATCAAAATGATAACGATGGTCCGATTAGATACTGGTCAGGTTAGCTCCATCAAAATGATAATGATGGTCCCATTACATACTGGTCAGGATTAATCCATCAAAATGATAATGATGGTCCCATTAGATACTGGTCAGGATTAATCCATCAAAACGATAGCAATGGTTCCATTAGATACTGGTCAGGCTAGCTCCATCAAAATGATAATGATGGTCCCATTAGACATTGGTCAGGTTAGCTCCATCAAAATGATAATGATGGTCCCATTAGATACTGGTCAGTTTAGCTCCATCAAAATGATAACAATGGTCCCATTAGATACTGGTCAGGTTAGCTTCATCGAAATGATAATGATGGTCCCATTAGATACTGGTCAGGATTAATCATTCAAAATGATAACGATGGTCCCATTAGACACTGGTCAGGTTAGCTTCATCAAAATGATAGCGATGGTCCCATTAGATACTGGTCCGGTTAGCTCCATCAAAATGATAATGATGGTCCCATTAGATACTGGTCAGGTTAGCTCCATCAAAATGATAGCGATGGTCCCATTAGATACTGGTCAGGTTAGCTTCATCGAAATGATAATGATGGTCCCATTAGATACTGGTCAGGATTAATCATTCAAAATGATAACGATGGTCCCATTAGACACTGGTCAGGTTAGCTCCATCAAAATGATAATGATGGTCCCATTAGATACTGGTCAGGTTAGCTCCATCAAAATGACAACGATGGTCCCATTAGATACTGATCAGGATTAATCAATCAAAATGATAACGATGGTCCCATTAGATACTGGTCAGGTTAGCTCCATCAAAATGACAACGATGGTCCCATTAGATACTGGTCAGGTTAGCTCCACCAAAATGATAACGATGGTCCCATTAGATACTGTCAGGTTAGCTCCATCAAAATGATAATGATGGTCACATTACATACTGGTCAGGATTAATCCATCAAAACGATAGCGATGGTTTCATTAGATACTGGTCAGGTTAGCTCCATCAAAATGATAATGATGGTCCCATTAGACATTGGTCAGGCTAGCTCCATCAAAATGATAATGATGGTCCCATTAGATACTGGTCAGTTTAGCTCCATCAAAATGATAACGATGGTCCCATTAGATACTGGTCAGGTTAGCTCCACCAAAATGATAACAATGGTCCCATTAGATACTGGTCAGGTTAGCTCCATCAAAATGATAACGATGGTCCCATTAGATACTGGTCAGGTTAGCTCCATCAAAATGATAATGATGGTCCCATTAGATACTGGTCAGGATTAATCCATGAAAATGATAATGATGGTCCCATTAGATACTGGTCAGGAATAATCCATCAAAATGATAACAATGGTCCCATTAGATACTGGTCAGGTTAGCTCCATCAAAAGGATAACGATGGTCCCATTAGATACTGTTCAGGCTAGCTCCATCAAAATGATAATGATGGTCCCATTAGATACTGGTCAGGATTAATCCATCAATATGATAACGATGGTCCCATTAGATACTGGTCAGGTTAGCTCCATCAAAATGATAATGATGGTCCCATTAGATACTGGTCAGGTTAGCTCCATCAAAATGATAATGATGGTCCCATTAGATACTGGTCAGGATTAATCCATCAAAATGACAACGATGGTCCCATTAGATACTGGTCAGGTTAGCTCCATCAAAATGATAACGATGGTCCCATTAGATACTGGTCAGGATTAATCCATCAAAATGATAATGATAGTCCCATTAGATACTGGTCAGGTTAGCTTCATCAAAATGATAGCGATGGTCCCATTAGATACTGGTCCGGTTAGCTCCATCAAAATGATAATGATGGTCCCATTAGATATTGGTCAGGATTAATCCATCAAAATGATAATGATAGTCCCATTAGATACTGGTCAGGATTAATCCATCAACATGATAATGATGCTCCCATTGAATACTGGTCAGGTTAGCTCCATCAAAATGATAATGATGGTCCACATCAGATACTGGTCAGGATTAATCCATCGAAACGATAGCGATGGTCCCATTAGATACTGGTCAGGATTAATCCATCAAAATGACAACGATGGTCCCATTAGATACTGGTCAGGTTAGCTCCATCAAAATGATAACGATGGTCCCATTAGATACTGGTCAGGATTAATCCATCAAAATGATAATGATAGTCCCATTAGATACTGGTCAGGTTAGCTTCATCAAAATGATAGCGATGGTCCCATTAGATACTGGTCCGGTTAGCTCCATCAAAATGATAATGATGGTTCCCATTAGATATTGGTCAGGATTAATCCATCAAAATGATAATGATAGTCCCATTAGATACTGGTCAGGATTAATCCATCAACATGATAATGATGCTCCCATTGAATACTGGTCAGGTTAGCTCCATCAAAATGATAATGATGGTCACATCAGATACTGGTCAGGATTAATCCATCGAAACGATAGCGATGGTCCCATTAGATACTGGTCAGGATTAATCCATCATGAGGCTCTGCATAGGTTTCGATATCCACACTGAAAACCTGCCCATTTTATGGTGTAAGTAACATTACCTTCAGCACTTGAGTTTCATTTAAACAAAGAATTCATTTCAGGCAGACATTCTTTTGCACAAAACAAAGAACACGCACAAATTCACAATACACAAGAAGTTCATGTGTTTCTGTTGAGTTTGTCTTTCCTTATAAAGTGAATGGCCAAAGTTATAAGGTTAGGATGTCAAAATTTTGGCCTGCAGTACTGACAGGTACAATGTACAAATGCAGACAGGGAAAATATTCTCAAGAATATTTCACTTATGCTGATGACGGTCAGCATTATGGTGGGGAACCATCCGCAGGTTGCTGGCAGACTTTCCCAAGTATGCCTGGAGAGGAAGCCAGCATGAGCTGGACTTGAACTCACACTAACCGCATTGGTGAGAGGCTCCTGGGTCATTGTGCCGCGCTGGCTTGCTAACCCCCTCGGCAACAAGAAGTTATAGACATACAGAGCAGCCAAAATCATTACACAAAGCCAGAGGCACGTCATTTCACTCACCTTATGAGCAACTACACCATCCAGTAAGAGCTCTGCAGTTGGCACTTGTCTCGTTCCCAGCTTGTTCTTCAGTTTCTGTACGCGGATGTTGTTCAGTTTGCCATCTGCCAATCGGGTCTCCAAATAAAACAGGGACAAACCACCTGTGCCCTGAAACAGTCACAAATTGTACACATGCTATTGCAAGTGCAAAGTTACACATGCTATAGTAAGTGCAATGTAAACTAATTTAAGGGAATGGCACATCATATAAAGTGACGACTTACAAAAGTGTAAAACTGCACAATTTTTAGATCTGACATGATAAAGTTTGTCTGGGGTTTTTGGAGGCCTGCACAAGTATCACATACAACATCAAACAAACACAATAAACAAACACATATACATGTATATCTGGCATCACAAGTTTTATCTCACGTTTTCAGGCAAGCAAATTATAACCAATCAAAAAATGAAATGAAACTGAAAATCCAACTTTTTATTTTCCTGTTTTTCTAGTCTTTCTGATATTGTAAATATATCTTCAACAGGAAATACTGACAGGATAATAAACATTGTCCATAAATTAGATGACTTTTATATATTTTTTATACCCTCCTCCAACGTTGAAAAAATGTTTATTCTAAAACAGGAATTAAAACTGATGTGCGTTTTTGACAATTAATCATGTTACCTGTGTGACCTGTCCATCTGCGTCCATGACCCTTGCCAAGGTGAAGGTCATGTCAGAATCTGTGGCTGAGGAGAACCACTTGTAGCCGTATAGTTTGAACGTGCCGTCTGGCTGAGGCTGGGCTAATGTCTCTGTCCCACGGGCTGAAAGAAATATATGTGGAAGTGAAACGACAATGTGTGAAAACAATACATATGGCACACACTGTGATGTGTAAAGTAGAGGAATAGAATGGCTGAATGCAGAAACATCTGACACACTGTTTAGACTACTAACTGTCACATTTCATTTAATGAGAAATTTACTGGTGTTAAGACATACTACTCTCAGTTTCATAGTTGGAGGAAACCAGAGTACACCGAGTAAGTCAACAGTCTTTGGTTAACAGACGAGCTTTCCCACACCGAGTGCACAGATTTTCTCCCATAGTGCGAGTTCAACATCTACATGTACACCAAGTTCAACATCTACACATACAACAAGTTCAACATCTACATGTACACCAAGTTCAACATCTACATGTACACCAAGTTCAACATTTACATGTACACCAAGTTCAACATCTACATGTACACCAAGCTCAACATCTACACATACAACAAGTTCAACATCTACATGTACACCAAGTTCAACATCTACATGTACACCAAGCTCAACATCTACATGTACACCAAGTTCAACATCTACATCTACACCAAGCTCAACATTTACATGTACACCAAGCTCAACATTTACATGTACACCAAGCTCAACATCTACATGTACACCAAGCTCAACATTTACATGTACACCAAGCTCAACATCTACATGTACACCAAGTTCAACATCTACATGTACACCAAGCTCAACATTTACATGTACACCAAGCTCAACATCTACATGTACACCAAGCTCAACATTTACATGTACACCAAGCTCAACATTTACATGTACACCAAGTTCAACATCTACATGTACACCAAGCTCAACTTCTACATGTACACCAAGTTCAACATCTACATGCACACCAAGCTCAACATTTACCTGTACACCAAGCTCAACATCTACATGTACACCAAGCTCAACATCTCCATGTACACCACGCTCAACATTTATGTGTACACCAAGCTCAACATTTACATGTACACCAAGCTCAACATCTAAATGTACACCAAGCTCAACATTTACATGTACACCATATTGAAGTCCAGCTCATCTGGGTTCCTCTCTGTTCCTATGTGGGCAGGTTTGTCAGCTGTCTGCGGATGGTAGCTAGATTCCCCAGACCACCATACTGCCAGCCACCTTTATGTAAGTGAAATGTCTGACATGAAAGGCCTTTTAACACTCTTCAGGACAAAACACATTCATCAATCTATACATGCATTTTTGAATGAGGAAATCTAGCAATCTACATATGTTAGATCACTGGTCTCAATATGGTCAGAAAAGGCCACTGCAGAATCAGAAGCATTCAGTTTAAAAAGATTCTAGCAAAAAAAAAAATTGTCCAGACAGTGTTTATTGGTCTTTCATCTGACATATTCTTCACCTTCGTGTTTTCTTTGCCTTTAAACAAGTCACTGTGTTGACTCACCGACATCAGAACCTCCACGTCTCTCTGTCATCCACTGACCCGATGTCCAAAATTCCCTGGGGTTGCGAGAGGTCAGCCGACGATAAGCCACCTCAAGCTCTGATGGTCGACCCAAGCTCTACAAGCAGGAAATTCAAAGTTACTGTTTATTCTCCATTGTCTATCACACTATCAGAGACATTCTTGCCTTTGTATTCTCCGTTGTCCTGCTATCATACCCTGTCAGTTACATTCTTTCCTGTGTATTCTCCATTGTCCTGATATCACACCTAGTCAGTTACATTCTTGCCTGTGTATTCTCCATTGTCCTGATATCACACCTAGTCACTTACATTCTTGCCTGTGTACTCTCCATTATCACATCCTGTCAATTACAGTCTTGCCTGTGTATTCTCAACTGCCAAGCTATCACACCTTGTCAGCAAAATTCTTGCCTGTGTATTCTCCACTGTCCACCTATCAAACCCTCTCAGTTACATTCTTTCTTGTGTATTCTCCAATGTCCAGCTATCACATCCTGTCAGTTATCATCTTTCTATTTCTCCTTCAATGTCTATAACCCAATGTCCATTGTCTTGTATGGTTGTATGGCTTGAAATACAGTGTGGCACACAATCTTACACACCCTTTACCATTTCTGCCGAAGTTTACAATTTTCAACAGAGGCATCAGAAAATTGATAAACTGTGAATTCATAAGCTGTGGTTATCCTGTTTTTAACAGCGTATTTAGATTTTGTTTTTGGCTAGTTAAAGGGGATGTGGGCAGTGCTCCTCTGTCAGGTTGATGGGTTACTATGTGTTATAAAAGCTCTCACTTCTATGATTTTGGCAGCTCCATCTGTCATGGCCAAAGGGCAGCTGTAGAGACCCGAGGATGGTAAATACAGATAAAACTTCACAGCAGCATACAGTCGACTGTAAACAGACAAACAGACCAGAGGATGGTAAATACTGGTACAACATCACTGCAGCATACAGTCGACTGTAAACAGACAAACAGACCAGAGGATGGTAAATACTGGTACAACGTCACTGCAGCATACAGTCGACTGTAAACAGACTTACACACCAGAGGATGGTAAATACTGGTACGTCACTGCTGCACACAACTGACTGTAAACAGGCATACAGACCAGAGAAAGGTAAATACTGGTACAACGTCACTGCAGCATACAGTCGACTGTAAACAGACATACAGACCAGAGAAAGGTAAATACTGGTACAACATCACTGCAGCATACAGTCGACTGTAAACAGACTTACAGACCAGAGAAAGGTAAATACTGGTATGTCACTGCTGCACACAACTGACTGTAAACAGACATACAGACCAGAGGATGGTAAACACTGGTACAACGTCACTGCTGCACACAACTGACTGTAAACAGACATACAGACCAGAGAAAGGTAAATACTGGTACAACGTCACTGCAGCATACAGTCGACTGTAATCAGACATACAGACCAGAGGATGGTAAACACTGGTGCAACATCACTGCAGCAAACAGTCGACTGTTAACAGACATACAGACCAGAGGGCGGTAAACACTGGTGCAACGTCACTGCAGCATACAGTCGACTGTAAAGAGACTTACAGACTAGAGGATGGTAAACACTGGTACAACATCACTGCAGCATACAGTTGACTGTAAACAGACTTACAGACCATAGGATGGTAAATACTGGTACAACATCACTGCAGCATACAGTCGACTGTAATCAGACATACAGACCAGAGGATGGTAAATACTGGTACAATGTCACTGTGGCATACAGTCGACTGTAATCAGACATACAGACCAGAGTATGGTAAATACTGGTACAACGTCACTGCAGCATACAGTCGACTGCAAACAGACATACACACCAGAGGATGGTAAATACTGGTACAATGTCACTGCAGCATACAGTTGACTGTAAAGAGACATACAGACCAGAGGATGGTAAACATTGGTACAACGTCACTGCAGCATACAGTCGACTGTAATCAGACATACAGACCAGAGGATGGTAAACACTGGTACAACGTCACTGCAGCATACAGTCGACTGTAATCAGACATACAGACCAGAGGATGGTAAACACTGGTACAACATCACTGCAGCATACAGTCGACTGTAATCAGACATACAGACCAGAGGATGGTAAACACTGGTGCAACATCACTGCAGCAAACAGTCGACTTTTAACAGACATACAGACCAGAGGGCGGTAAACACAGGTGCAACAGCATACAGTCGACTGTAATCAGACCTACAGACCAGGGGACGGTAAACACTGGTACAACGTCACTGCAGCATACAGTTGATTGTAAACAGACTTACAGACCAGAGGATGGTAAACACTGGTACAACGTCACTGCAGCATACAGTCGACTGTAAACAGACATACAGACCAGAGGATGGTAAACACTGGTACAACATCACTGCAGCATACAGTCGACTGTAAACAGACATACAGACCAGAGGATGGTAAACACTGGTACAACATCACTGCAGCATACAGTCGACTGTAAACAGACATACAGACCAGAGGATGGTAAATACTGGTACAACGTCACTGCAGCATACAGTCGACTGTAAACAGACATTTCAATGTTCAAGTCAACTGACGTCAAAACAAGTCATAATAAATAACACAACTGCCAAACGAAGCTATGTGCCTATCACGAGCTCTTGGATGTCATTCAGTCATTGAAAAAGAAAAAAATAATTCTGACACATGGCAATGTTGCTTGTTGTGAACACACCTCCACTCTGCCTGGTTTCTCTCGTAGGGTATGGCCACTAGCCCCTCCTCTGCTGCGATGTCGTGCATCATCTTCCAGCCTGTACACGTGATTATCCTATCTACCCTGTTCCCCCAGGCATCGGTCCTCTCTAGTCTCGGCAGGTCGCGGTCACACTCAAGGTGGTACTGATAAATGTCTTCCGTCACACGCTGACCAAACCTTTTCAGGTCAGAATCTATGGTGGACAAAATCTGCACAGGTACAAGAACAGATAGATACTGAGTGACAAACAGAAATGGTGCCTAAATTGATTGTTTTGGCTGGTTATACTCAATAATGTTTCACTTATATGACGGCTGTCTGGTTTATGAGTGGAGGAAACTGGACAGCCCTTAATTTAGTAAACCAACACCCTTCTTCAGGTACCTGACGAATTTCCTGACATAACCTCGCTGTAAAACCAGCAAGAACTATATGCTCTGAACGGCCAGCATTTTACTGACCCAGAAATGGTGAGGAGTTACTGCCTTCAAGACAGCAAAGCTAACATGTTACACAGCCTTCATGTTTCCTTAAGGAAGTCTACAATTCATAGGATATCACTGTTATTCGATCTCCTTAGAGAAGCTCTGATTCCTATGGGCTTTTTTGTTATTTTTTTTTTTTTGCGGTATGCAATGACAGGTGACATCAGTCTCATTCCATGTGATATCAGTTTCATTCCATATTTGTCATGGACTGGTTCATAGATTGTTGTGTAGGGTCTCATTCCATCTGATATGACTGTCATTCAATATTTGTAATGAACTGGCTCATAGAGTGTTGTGTTGGGTCTCATTCCATCAGATATCAGTCTCATTCAATATTTGTCATGGACTGGTTCATAGAGAGTTGTGTAGGGTGGAATGACAGGTGATATCAGTCTTGTTCCATCTGATATCAGTCCCATTCCACATTCATAATGGACTGGTTCATAGAGTGTTGTATAGGGTGGAACGATAGGTGATATCAGTGTAATTCTTAGTTTTGCAGTGATTATAATAGCTGCTCTTGGTCAATCACCAGCACTCGTTTGTCTGTTGGCTGTTAAATCCACTCCCAAACTGTGGTGCATGTTCTCCAAAGTGCCTTACAGAATGAACCTATCATGTTTCTCAATTCAACGATTAAACGTTGAGGCAGGCAAATACCAGAAATTATGGAAAATAGATGTTTATTTTAATTGAACTATATATAAATACAGTGTTGTCATTCATATAAATTATGCTTTCATCTTTCATTCGGATTTTGGACTCTCATGATTAATGCGATGCATATACATATCACAATATGGAAATCAGCTAATAAATGTTCTGTACCTCTGGTGGGACATGGCGCTTCAGATATGCCTGAATTGTGACATCTTCTAGATACTGGTTACCCAAAATGGGTTGTGCTTGGAAAAAACTCCCAATTTTCTCAGTGGCAAACGGGAAAGATGCGCTCCCTGGTATATTTAACTCTTGAAAGTCACTTTGTGAAAAGTTCTGCATAGTTGGCTGCGTGCTTTCATAACGTCGATCTATCACAGATTTTGGACTCTGAGTGATGCCCGCGGCGGTAGTCGAATTTGAAGCACTCGTAATGCAACGGGCCAAAAAGTTTTTGGACCTTGGGTGTACTGTCCTGGAGCATCCGCTAAGCAGAAACCTCTGCATCTTATCGAGTCAATCTTTCAGCCCGTCACTTGCGACATAAATCTAGGATACTTGAAGTTGCTACCCCTATCCTTCGCTGTCAGCGAGAAGTTAGGTGGCCTTGACATTCCTTAAATAGGTCACAAGGGAGAGAAACGATTTTCAACCAATGAAAAACGTGGAAATAATTTGGACCTGAACATTACATGACTGCCGGAAGCAGCGAGACCAAAATAATATTCCGCTTGTTTGAAAGAATTGGTAAGTTGTAACGCTTGTTTTGCGTCTATTTTGTATGGTTGTACTTAGTTTTGATTTTTAAGTATCATTAGTTCACCTATGTGGGTATACACAGAGATAAAATTTACCAAAGACCTGAAACTACACTGTAACAGAATCAACACTGTTGGATGTTGTTTACAACTCCGTTCTTCATAAGGTCAGTGTTACAACATCAGCGACATAAGTGATACAACAATTTATCAATTTTGTAGGAAGGATTTGGCAGTGTTCTATTGCCCATATAAGACATATTGTCTGACTTTATGAGAATCTCTTAAAGCTTTGCGTATGGATCTTGTTTCTTCAATTTTTACAAGACCTATAATCATAGGCCTATGGCTCGATCACGCTGCTCCTACAGTAGTCAATCAAAATGGACTCTGTGTGCTATTTTAATATTCAGACATTCATCGTAACACGAAACCCATCACATGTTTTCAAGCAAATTGCCGGACATCTGCACACTCCAGCTCATTGGAAGGATTTCAGTGAAGTTGGTGCTCACGGTACTTAAACTTACCTAATGTGAATGAAGTGAAGGATACCCTATGGAACAGATCTAATGCCACAGTTAAAAATATTTATGGTGAATAACTCTATTTAACCCTTAGAAATGATAAGTAGTAAAAAAAACAAAATCGTCATCAGTTTCCGTAACATTTTCCTATTGTGACGTAACAGTATTCCTCATGTGACTATGAACCAAGCAGATATGACGTCAAGTAAGGCAGTAATGTTGGAATGACATCATATGGATTTGAAAGTGTGACATTTTCACGATGGGTGATGCCAAGTGTCACACCATGACATCACCCCAGGCAAAACTGGAATTGACAGAGCACTATTGTTATGGCATTTTTTTCCGAAACTGCCAACAGTGGTTTTAATATATGGGCCTATGAACATTTAGTAAAGCAGTTTAGACCATCTCGATTGTTATCATTTAACCCTGCATCAGAGACATTGAGTCCTTGACACTGAAGTAGCTCTTCATGAAATTAGGCCTGCTATTCAATCTAAATTGAAACATAGATGATGTAAAGAAAACTTTTTTTTCTGTGCTGCCAGTTTTATAGTTAACAGTGATCATGAATGAACAGATAATAAAGGTAAAACAAAAGTAATGTTTATATACTATGATTGTCTTATTCTGAGATAGCTCAGACTTTGAAATTTGCATAAGCCACTTTCACATTTCTGACAGCCGCCATTTTTTCAACAGAAATGTCACAAGATCTTGCAATACATGGGAGCTGAAAGCTAATTTTCACTCAACACCCTATGCTTTAACCAGGCAGCGGCATACTTACTACATTAAATATCTGTTTCATTTAAATTCGGCATTGAAAACTGGGCCCCCATGCACGTTAACTTATGGTAAAAATGTCAAAAGACCTGTCTGGTGGCCTACTGTGGGGCAATGCAATTTGACTTTCAGGGTGACTGACCATGTCCTAGAAACATGCTGAATGTGGCCTATGCGCTGCCTATTCAATATGACTAAGTGTTTTAAATTCCTGGTCTTTTGCAATTGCGCTAAAACTACCTACCTCTCAGCAATGACTGCCCATGCCCAAGATATCACCCAGACCACCAAAAATTTGGTGCACAGTACAAATAAATAACTGAATTATAATCACATGCCTAGGGCATCGGTCCCTGTGAGTAAAAATTCAACCCAGTGTTTTGATACAGCCAACTCTGCGATGGAACATTTATACATTTCATTCATTGTGGTACAAGATGACTATAGTATCATACGAGGGGACTATGACACAAGGAAATTGATTAAATTTCCAGACTTTACATTTCAAATACGTCACATGCAAGTGGGTAAGATGGTCAAATGTCCACTACATACATGGTGCAGAGTTTCAGCGAAATCAAGTATTGGATCGCAGTTAACCTGGACCAAGGAGGAAAAACTATTGAGATAACATCCTTGTATTCCTACGTCAAAAAAGTCCGGTTCAAGGAAGTGAAAGGAAATATTAAAACCATGTTACATTACTCTTTGTGTTTCTTTTGTTTTTGATTTTTATTCCTGACATGCCCGGTGAAGAGTTTGCAGATGGAGAGAAATACAAGGCATCTCTTTTTTGTAACTCTGTGTCATTAGCGTGTGAGCTTAAGACTCAGGTAGCTTATAAATGATGTCCAATCCAACAGTTTAACTTATAGTGTATTAACTTACAATGTATCAAATGAACAGTAACAGATTTTCTTTAAAATGTTCTGGACAATCAGGATATTTAAACAACTCCTCAGAAATGAAATTCTGGCAGTTACAATTACGGTTCAATTAGGGATAACTCGATTGCTACAAATGTTGTGTGAATGATCTGGGTATTTTGTTCATAATTTCCTCAGGGCAGTGTTAGAAGCTGGTAGTGTGCCTAGCCATCCTTTAAACTGAGGATGGATTTCATGGAGGATGAGGCTGAGGTCTCTTCTGGAGGAGACATCTCAGACATGGATGAGGACGATGAAATGAATGTGAAGAAGTCCAAGAAAGAGAAAAAGAAGAAGAAGCACAGGATAAGTGATGATGATGATGATGATGACGAGGAAGAGGAGGATGGTAGGTGGAATCTTTGATGTCTTAGGTTGAAGGGTAAAAATGTTTGCTCATTTTTAAGAGCTCAAAATAATAATGATGACCTCAGATTGAGCCGTGGTCATCAATTAATGATGTATCACGCAGATATAATTTCCGAAACGTAAATGACTGTTGTTTGACAATCATGTAAATGGAATCTAACTCATTTAGAACCTTTAACTCATATTGGTTGACCTAGATTTTTATCTAGGTCATAACTCTGAAGAGCTCAAAGTTTTGAACATTTTGACCCTTCGGATTGGGAATAGGGGTGAGGGCATCTACCCAGGGGAAAGTAAAGCTATTAATGGTGTCACAGCATCTTGGCTCAGAGAGGCCTTGTCTTAATGGTGTTACATCATGTAATACTTTGTGATATATTTTTGTATTGAAGAGGCTATTATGAAAATTTTTGGAAAAAAAAATTATACAAAAAGTATAAAAAGAGAAGACAAAGTGTACCAGCACATTAGTTGAATTAAAGAATTTTCAGTCAGACTGGTACTAAATATGACTATGCTAGGCAGAGTAAAGCTGTTTAGCTGTTTAGTGTTGGGTTTGCCCCCATTTTGTCGGTCGTGTTCTGTTTATTTCCGACCAGATGAAGAGTTGCTGCGAGAGGAGATGAAGGACTTGATCAATGACGATGTGGAGGAGGAAGAAGAAGAAGAGGAGGAGGATAACAAACGAAAACACGAGTCAGATGAGGAAGACGATGTCATGGACGATGAGGACTATGACCTGATTGAGGAGAATCTCGGTATCAAAGTACAGAGGAAGGTGAGAGAAGATTTGCAGTCAGATAGCTTTTGTAAGGCCATAGAAATTGATTTTGTTGTGAACCGTACACACTTGAAGTGCAGGCTATTGTCATACACGAGCGTCTGCACCAAGGTCCAATAACAGGCAAAGCAATGTTAAAGTAAATGTTAGGCATGGTATCTTCACAAGCTCTTCACAAGGTTTTGCATACAAGCAAAGCATAATGGCACAAAGGGGGAAGGGGGAACCATTGTTGATGCACTTCGTAAATATTAGTCACAGTACATGACAAAATTCATATGCTCTTTGTGCATGTTATTTGTCATATAAGTTGCCAAACGTTATGTGTAGGGCTGTTTGGCATGTTTGGTGGCCTTGCTACCAAAACTAAGTGGGTTAGTACAGGTGCTAATGGTAAAACTGATTAAAGGTACTTGCTTTATAAAGATTGAACATGTAACAACTTTATGGGAAGTGGGTCCAGATCTGTGTAATTGAGCAGGTTTCTTGTAAAGTTAACAGCAAGATGTAGGTTCTAACTCTTGTTTTGTTTCACAAAGTTTGACACACAGTTATACACTAAAGATAAATCATTTGTGGTTGTCTGGTTTTGGTGAGGAAAGAAGCACAAATTGTAAGCTTTATAACATCTGGAAAAGTTTCACTCAGATACAGTTGATGGAATCGTGATTAATGTGTGGACAACGATATAAACCTCACAGTCAGCACAAAACACCTCTGCAGGAATTTCAGCCAATTGGAAGTTCTCTCTTTTTGCTGCTGTGCTGTTTAAAGTAGCATCTCTTGTACTTTTTCGCTGTCTTCTGGAGGCAATGGGTAGGAAAGAGTAAGGTTTCATTTACAGTGTATTCTCAAGTTGACCAGTTGTTTGTAAATTATGTCAAGGAATCTGGAATATGGAGCACATTCTTTGTTTAGCATGCCTCACAATTGTCTTTTATTGTGGAAAAATTATAAAGGACAATAATTATGATAGTAAGAAATTGACCATGAGAATGGTGTATCACTGTGTATGTTTCCCAGCACACACTAATCATTTTTGTAAATTACCAAATTTATTTTCCAGGAGAAGAAAAGAAAGAGAATTAAGAAGATCATAGCATCTGACGATGAAGACAGTGATAAGGAAGGAGGTCAACACTCGCCCACTGATGACCGTGATGTGATTGCTAACGAGCTGTTTGATGACGAGGAGGAGGCTCAGGAGAGGCCACAACCGAAAGAGGACGATGAGACACATGACCTTGACCTTGAAGCTTCAGAGGAAGAGTCTGGTAAGATGGGTTGAGCTGTCTGCCCTTTAAGTATTGATTCTACAAGAGATAAATTTGTGCGCATTCATGCCAAATTTTCATTTTTTTAAAATGATTATTAGTGGAATGCTTTGATTCAGGTGCTAATTCTTAATATTTTCACGTGTGTATATGGGGTCAGATGAATTTATATCTTCAGATAGGCAGTTATAATGCATTTGATAAGGCCAGTATAGTTTTTTAAATCTAATGTGTAAGATTGTGCCCAAGGCACGGCTATGAAAGGCACTGTATTGCATTGAAATAAGGGTTAACCAGTGGATGATCGTGACTTTTCCCCCAGGCTCTGCCATGTTCCTTCTCACCATACCACTGGCCTCCAACATATTATCAGTAAAATATTCGTGAAATATTCAGCGATCACCGGTCAAATAAATAAGTTAGGGCACCAAAAAGTCATTTTTTTTTATAAAGAATTTATTTGTTGTGTGTAACGTACACTGTGAATCCACTTTGTCAGTTACATGCATCAGTGTACTGGTTTTTACACATTAAACTTTCAGTCCTGGGTCAAGTCACACCTAAGACTATTAAAAGAGGAAGTTGTGACTTCCTCGCTTGGCGTTCAGCATAATCAGTATAATGGCTAGGGAGGTGCAGCTTACTTGTCTTCGGTAAGTCGTCTCAGTGAAGCAGCACTAGGTAAAAGAGCAGTGGAAATCCGTCCTGAAACAAGGAGGTACATTACATACACCTTAAGGATTCCTTCATCGTCATTTGACTGAAAAATTGTTGAGCACAACGTTAAACCCCAAGTACTCACTTACTCACATGTTAAAATTGGAAGGGTATGAATCTAGAAACATTGCAATATTTTGTTTCTTCTCAGATGTAGATGATTTTATTGTGGATGAGGAAGGTCAACCAATCAGCAAGAAGGCAAAGAAAAAGAAACACATCATACACAGTGATTCGTAAGTCGTTAATTCATTAAGATAAATATTCAGCGTTGATCTCTGATTAAATTATGTGAATTCCTTCTAATGTGTTGTCTTTTATTTCATCTTTGATTATTTGTAGTCCTTGTCAGCTGTTCACATTTTGACGTGAGTTAAGATGACTGGATATTTGCTGATTATTGATAACTTTGCTTAATTCTGTTTTGCTTTTCACCTTTGTAGTGCACTGCAGGAAGCTCAGGATATTTTTGGAGTTGACTTTGACTTTGATGAATTTGCCACATATGGAGAGGAAGAAGGGGAGGAAGAGGAAGAGGACTATGAGGATGAGGTAAGTATGGGACGTCAGTGGGGACATGGGATTGAGGTAAAGGGAGGTGTTACCTGACTAAATATCTGTATTATGAATATTAGCTATGTATATTCTGATCATGTTTCACTTAACCCATTGTCAGTAAAGGACATGGTCTACTCGTCTCTATATTTTGCTTTTTAAATTTTTGAAAGATAATTACTTGTATAAGAATAAGACTTATGTTCATTATTTAATTGTTTGGAATAGATTTATGTTTTCCATGTGCTTCGTTTCCCACACTGAATGATTGCAACCAGTATTTAAAATCACATTTGTACATCTTCTCTGACCTGGTAACTGAATAATGTGTGATTGGGAGAATTTGTGATTGAGGAAATGTGTACGTGGGTGTTAATACCAGGAAATCTGCCAATGAAGATGGAGTGTTGTAAATAACGCAAAATTTTAAAGGTAAATAAATGTCATAAAATGTTACTTTTGGTGCTAAAACTTACATAATTCCAGTAGGACATAACTTAACCTTCCAAACAAACTTCAAAACTTCTGTTTGAGACAAGCAAAACTCTTAGTCAAGCAAAATGTACATCTTAGTCATAGGTGATTCGTTTAACGTAGTGTTTTGAAAAGAGAATGGTCAGTTAATGGATTGTCACCTCTTATTTCTTCAGTACATAGATGAAGAGGCTGAAGGGGAAGGAGCCGTTTCAAGACGAAAGTCGAAGAAATCTCACAAGAAACAGACCAAGAAAAGTATATTTGATGTAAGTAGTCTGTTATCTGGTCTGGAATTTGCTGGAGACCATATGGGATTCTGATCTGGGCTGTGGCTGGATGCTTTATAAGATTCTTGTCTTTTCAACTGCTAGGACAGACAAAATGCATGTTCAGTCCTGACTTTAGACATTTCTCTATGTTCCCTTGATCTCGTTGTTTGTGAGTCTTTAGCGATAATGATCAGCGCGCAGCACACTTGTGGTCAATTCACTGTCTTACATTTTGTTGAAGAATCGTCTTCCACCAATATGAAGTGTAAATCTGTATGGGGAAAGTTTGTCAGTAACTTTTCAAAGGTCTTCTCATCTTTAGATTCCTTTTCCTAAAGAAAATTCTTGAAGAGCTTTAAACAAATCAAATGATTGTAGACTAAAGAATGAATACGATGTGCTGAGTTATTTCATAAAACTAAGCCATATGACTTCAAAATGGAACAGCAGTGGGGAAAAATGAAGGAATTTAAAAGTCAAGATACCATTGAAAAAAAATGTTTTCCTTCATGTTGAGGCTGGTGATTTTGGCCAAGTAGTTATTGTATAAGCGCAGAAAGTTGACTCAGGAGCCTCTAACCAGTGTGGTTGCTAGCAGTTCGAGTCCAGCTAATGCTGAAATGAAATAAATAAGTAAAACCCTGATCGGGTTTGCATATTATTGTCACACTTGAACGTGTACATTTTACTGGTATGTAGGTGTTTGAGCCTAGCGAGCTGGAGAGAGGTCACCTGACTGATGTGGATAATGAGATTCGTATAGCAGACATGCCAGAGAGGTTCCAGGTAAGTCATTCAACTAAACGAACACACAGCTCCACCAATATGATGTACATATTGAGCTCATTTTGCAGGTGGATATTTGTGCATCACGTGTGGAAATATTTGACAGTTGACAGGCTGCTGGTTTATTTTAAGCATTCTTGTTGCCTTCACTTCATAAAACTGATTGCCAGGCCTTTCCTCAGTTCAATAAACCCCAATCGAATAGACAACATAAATAAATTGCTCATGCTATGTCAGCTTTTAAGGGCATTAAGAATATATCCAAAACTTGTTGCTTCTGAAATGTGCTACATTTTTCAGTTAATTTTTAATCTCAGTTGACATGTTTAATATCCACAAGCTATCAAAAAAATTTGGATTAGTCGCATTCTTTAACTAACATTTACAGGAGATATCTACCGTCTGACTTGCTGTATTTTTAAAGCAGCAGCCTTGGTTTTGTTTGTGGTTATATGTACATGGTATATTTTACCTAAAGTTCAGCATTTTTAAAATGACTAATTTTCCTTGATTCTGAATGATTCTTCTACATAATAGTGTGAGTTCTTTGTGATGTTTGATTAATCTCAGAAAGTGTATCTTTACATTCCTAACTTTAGGTGAGACATAGTAATAAAACAATCCAGAAGAATTCTCACCTTGGTACATGTCACTGAATTGCTTCTGATCACATGACTGCTTGGATAGGCTGGTTAAACAGAACACTTTAGACGTGTACGGTTTGTGTGTTTAGCTGCGGTCCACTCCAGTTCAACCTACAGAAGAAGGAGAGTTAGAGAAGGAAGCTGAGTGGATTTACAAACAAGCTTTCATGACCATGCCTACTTCCAGACAGGTAAGTGTAGGGAGATGAACTCTTGGGGACCTCAGTGAGAGTAGAGATCTCAGTGAGATTAGGGATGAGGTGTTGATGAAACTGATTCGCCTGATAAAGTGCCTGTGCTTCATTGGGGATTTCATGTCCTGAAACTTTTCTGGAAGTATCTGAGCTACAGTGCTTTGATTTCTTCACAAAAATACCTGACTATCATCAAATATTATAACTAATATTGAGAATGTGATGAAAAGCAAATAAAATATTTGTATAATTGAAAAACTGTAGCTTTATAAGCCCAGTTTGTGGCAAAAGGCACAATCTGAAACCATGTACGTGAAATTCAGGTAAAAAAATGGATGTTTCATGGGGGAATTGGCAGTACATGCACGTGCGTTTGAAATACTTTGGTGTGATCCATTTGTCCATGGCTGTTCTGTTGCAGAACACGTTTGACCAGATTGATGCTCATGGGGCACAGTACAACTATTACAAGAGGAAGGGACCCAATACTGTCAACAAGATCAAAGATGCCATCAACTTCATGAGGAACCAGCAGTTTGAGGTGCAGACCGTCACAAGTTTGTTTACTCAACAAATCCCCAAAATCACAAAGTTTCTGTACTCCAAAAATAAATTATATTTCTCTCAGTATTAAATATAATGTCAACTCAAAAATTAGGGTAAGTATTCATTATCAGTTGTGGCTTCAATTTCCACGAGATTTTCACATTTTAGGGCAATTATCCAGGAGCTATGGCAGTGTGAACACAGTAGTTGATTACCACAGTTTACAACACTCAGTATTAGCGAATTTTTAAAAACCCAGTGTTATGACCAGTTCATCTCTGTCGACTTGGAGGTATATTTTGGTAGCATATGAGACCAATATTTACCTCGGGTATTTGGAGACACCACTACAGAAGTATGGATTTACTTTCAATTCTCCAATCTTTTATTCAATGCTGTTATTGTATTTATAACACCAAATACATTCCCCGTCTGTATTATTCCAGAATAACTCTTGGAGGAAAACTCAGTCTTATGACTTATTTCAGTGAATCAGCAAGGACAGCGTAATAGACGATGAGAAGATTTGTTTTCAGTTTGAACACTAAACTGTGCAAGCCAGTTGTTCACATATATACAGTCATATCATCAAATATTCCATCAGAATCAGCAATTCCGTTTGTGAGAGAGAGAGAGAGAGTTTCAGGGGGAATAACTCTGGCCGGCCCGTTGACATGACTGTAGACGGTGAACAGTCTTTAGCAATGTAAAAATATTACAGCAGGTATATGTGCTAGAATTTCTACCTAAATGTAATCTTCCGGTACAGTTTAATACAAGAGAAGTAACTCTTTAACTCATATAATCACATTCCCTTCAGTACAACACTAAATCCTTCCTGCATAATATACTGGAGATTGCTGATCTCCTGCCAGATAGGGCAAATCTCTCGCAGGACCTAATACACTAGCTCTGCCCGCTGTTCAGATCGGCTCATCTTGGAAGATCCACAATCACATACCTTTCTCAAAATAACCCCATGAAGCTCTTCTTATATATGTTAACAAGAAAATGTTAGACATGCATAAGACATGTAGGAAGACTCGCGGTTTATTGTCCAAAAAGAGTCTCTAGGTGTAATGTTTGATAATGGTGATAGCTTGTCTCAGACTCGAACAGCCGATACGAAAGTTACTTTCAATGTCCACTCAGTAATAGCAGTGTTATAGAATGACATTTATTTACTAATATTTTGCGCCATTTTTGTATTGTCGCTGTTGTAAGGATCTGCTCTTGTACAGATTATGTATTTCATGTAAAATACTCAGTACATTCCAGTAATCACAACTACACTTCCATTGTAATATCAGACAACCAGATTACTTTCGGGTAACACCAGTCAGTCTGACATGAATATGAAATCCACGAGCTTTCATTACAGGGTCCAGTGTGTTCACTGTTAACATCATGAAGAGGGTGAACTTTGATCAGCGACCACTCTATTTCACATTGCCTTAGCTCCCAGGTTATAGCCCTAATATGTGAAAATCAGGTGGAAATTGAAGCCACAATTGATAATGAATACTTACCCTAGTTAATGAGTTAACACGTTATTTAATACTGAGAGAAAACAATAAAATTGCTGTGTGCTTTTTTTTTTTTTTTTTTTAGCATAGAAGCTTTGTGTTGTTCGGATTTTTGCCTTATATCTGAGTCAGAAATACAATCAGTTATGCTTTTTTGTCTTTGTGTTAATAATATAGTTGAGAATGGATTTCTAAGTCGTATTCATGGAGTTTGTGAAAATTTGAACTATTCAGATTTCGGAGTACAGTTCAGGTAATGTGGAGTCCGGTTATTCAGTGTGAATTTAGTTCAATGTGATAAGAGTGAGAGATGGACTTGAGTCTATCTGATATCCCACAAAGCTTGCTAAAGCATGTTTTGGACTTACATGTGTTCTATGCCCTGATTGGATAGTCCTCCTCTGTGAGTGTGTCACCTTGGGGCATTGGTTGTGGTGTTTCAGGTGCCATTTATAGCGTTCTACAGGAAGGAGTATGTAGAGCCTGAGCTGACAATCAATGACCTATGGAAGGTCTGGTACTGGGATGAGAAGGTCAGTATCACACTCAGAGAAATGCATTGAAAACAAAAATAGAAGTGCAGAACAGCAAAACCTATTTTACCAGAAACATTGGGGGAACTCGTAAAACTCCTTCCCGTCTGTATCAAGATGCTCCAGATGTGAATTCGTTTGTTATTTCCTTTACTACGTCACAATCATTGGTATATGTATGCTCATAAAACGTGTATGAATTACACCTGGACTGCAACGTCTCAGAAGAAAATGATGTGATCTACTGTCATTTGGACCTTCTGTGTAGCTCGTTCTCGAATCTCCCATTCTGTGAAGAAATTTAAAAAAAAAAACAATTAAACTTTCTAGCCTTGTTGATTTCTTTCTCGTTGTGACATAGTACGATTATGCCTAAAATCACCCATAGTTCCATCAGATTTTTCACCTACTGCCTTCTTGCTGTACTTGGTGAGAAATCCTGTGATGTTTGGTGAGCCCTAGTAATTTGTAAATAATGGTCACTGTCTCATGTTTTCGCTGGATGTAACTTGTAAATGATTGGTTTGCTGTCTGGTGTTTCTTAGTGGACACAGCTGGAGACCAGGAAGAAGAATATGGTGCGTCTGTTTGAAAAAATGCAGAACTACCAGTTTGACCAGAACTCTGATCCAGAGAAAGTCCTGGAGACAAACTTCAGAGCTTTGACGGAAGATGATATCGACAGGTATGATAGCATAACGCAGTGGCATCAAACCGAAAACAGATGAACCAATTTGGACATGGGGCATTCAGTATTCAAATCAAGTGGGTTTGACCTTAGTGCCGAAATCAGGAACCTGTTGATTTGACCAATAGTTCAGAAGATTGGAAATGGAAACATTAAAAGTGACCAA
This sequence comes from Liolophura sinensis, assembly GCF_032854445.1. NCBI lineage: Eukaryota > Metazoa > Mollusca > Polyplacophora > Chitonida > Chitonidae > Liolophura > Liolophura sinensis. The sequence goes on along the minus strand of NC_088304.1, from coordinate 30,002,064 downwards.
AAATAAGACATCAACCAAGACACCTGTCTTGTATACATCTACATGTTCATAGCCATATTTCAAATTGCCACAATATGGCTGAAATATTGCTGACATGGCGTTAAGCCACAATCATTCATTATTTCTAAAGCTGGTTTTTTGCCTTTATTGCTCGTCATATGGACACCCTGTTTTGTACGACATAAAATGTTTTTTTTTTTTTGTACATACTCAAAATCCTGGAGGTGCCTTTTCCTTTAATGTCCCCTAAAGTCCTTATCAATGATTGACACTTCAGAGTGAAGGGTATCCAGACCCAGGAGGAACTGAGGGATGTCTATCAGCACTTCCTGCTCTACTATGGAGCAGACATAGCCAACATGCACAATGCCGAGAAACTCAAACAAAGGCAGACGGTCGAGGAAAGGGGAGAGAACTCTGAACAAGCACCTGAGCAGGAAATCATCAAACAGCCCGCCAGGAAAAGTGGATATACCATCTGTGCCGAGGCCAAGCTAGGTACCTGTGTGCTTCTATTTATGGATCAACAGGATTTCTGCACACTTCTGTTTTCTTTTTTTTTAGCAACATAAAATCACAATTTTGAATGCAACATTTGGATTAGTATTGTTTTAATGTTGACATAAATGCCTTTCTTTTTTGCAGCTTTGTAATTTATAGTTATGTGCATGCAATTACAGTTAATATGGGTGTGACCAGTGTAATTGTGCTACATGAAGATCCTCACGCATTGTATGTGGGAAATAACTTGTGGATAGTCATGGGAAGGTCTGACAGCAACCTGCGGATGGTTGTGGGTTTCCCCCCAGACTCTGCCCATTTTCCTCCCACCATAATGTGACCAACGTCATATAAGTAAAATACTCTTGAGTACAGCATAAAGTACCATTCGAATAAATAGTAAAGTAAATAAATACATTATGATTTTAGGAGTGAAGCCATAAAGGCAAGACATTTTGATATTTCCTAATTTTTATGCACATTTAAAACAATTTATACGACTGTTTATTGGCAGATTTTGAAATGTGGCGCTGTGTACGCTGTAGCCACTGTGTATTGTAAGAATGCATGCACTGTGCATTCTGAGAATATGAAGGCTTATGATGCCAGTGGGAGTGTCTAGTTAAACCTTTAGTTCTTGCTGTCTTGTCGGCCATAGGCATAGTTACATGTATGCCAAAAAGTGAATCAAAAGCTCGTTTCACAAAGCAGGAAATTCAATTGTTTATAAATGAATCTTGGACTGATTGTATAGCTCGTTGATTTGATTATAAACAAATCTTGGGCTGATTGCGTAGCTCATTGATTTGATTATAAATGAATCTTGGGCTGATTGCATAACTGAGTGATTTGATTATAAACGAATCTTGGGCTGATTTGCATAGCTCAGCGATTTGGGACTTCACATACATTACCATGACAACCATTTGACATACTTGTCTTTCGGTCGCTGTGAGTTCAAGTCCAGCACATGCTGGCTTCCTCTCCGGCCGTAAGTGGGAAGGTCTGCCAGCAACCTGCGGATGGTCGTGGGTTTCCCCCGGGCTGTGCCCGGTTTCCACCCACCATAATGCTGGCCGCCGTCGTATAAGTGAAATATTCTTGAGTACGGTGTAAAACACCAATCAAATAAATAAATCAAATAAATAAATACTTGTCTTTCAAGTTAGTACATTTTTGCTGGCATAAAATACGTTGGTTAAGCAAGCATATGAATCAATGAGTAAATAAGTAAGTTCATGGATATGTTTTCCAACCTTCAGGTGATATAGCAGAAAAGTTTGGTCTGAAGCCGGAGCAGTTTGGGGAGAACCTGAGAGACAACTACACTCGTCACGACATAGAACAGTGTCCCATAGAGCCCCTAGAGCTGGCCAAGGACTATGTCTGCAGGTAAAGCCATGTTGGGGAAGGATGTTTTTACTCGCCCTTTCAAATCCGAACGGGACATGTTGATATGCACTTGTCCATGAACATGATATCATGAACACACCAGAACAAAATGGAAATCATTCTTGACAAGAATAACACCAAGTAAGGAGTTCCTACCTTCTATGACCACTGATTTGGGTGTGTGCTATCTACCTGTGTATGCCATCTCTACCTGTGTATGCCATCTCTACCTATATATGCCATCTCTACCTGTATATGCCATCTCTACCTGTGTATGCCATCTCTACCTTGTAGCCTATGGGATGAGACTCTTTATTTTGATTATGCTGTTCTATACTTAGACATATTGTTTAAATACAAATAGGTTTGAAAACAAATGTGGTTAAATGTACTATAAAATCTGGCTCTAGGCCTGACTAGCCTGCCTTAGGGTTGGTAATTTTGCTGATCAGTGGAAAGATTTATTGATTTTTTTTCACTAATTTGTCTTGTGTTTCAGTCAATTCCCGACAGCAGACGACGTATTGAAAGGAGCACGTCACATGGTGGCTATGCAGATTGCCCATGAGCCCCTCGTCAGACAGTGTCTCAGGGAGACTTACTATGAGCGGGCCAAGCTCAAGGTCACACCCACTAAGAAGGGCATTAAGGTGAGTGGTTACAGAAAACTAATGTAGAACTAGTGACGAATGAGTGAACCACAGCAGAGGTACCAAAGCATCTAGTGTGTTCATCTGAAGCATGGGTTGGGTTTAAATACAATTGGGTCTTTCTTGTCTATACCTTTCTGCTATTTAGTGTTTTCAAATATTAGTTTATTTTGTTATTCATTTCATTGGGGTTTAATTCTGAAGTAAGCTTTTTTACTTACACGACGCCGTGTTAGTTTATGCGTGGAGGGAACTATATGACCATCCCATAGCCTTGCTAGTGAAAGGTGGATGTGAGTCTGCAACTTCATTGTTTGAGAAATCAGCATGGACAAAAAGAATGCTTTTAAATCGTCCAGTGGGTCTGCAATGACCTCTGTCCTCCAACTGTTATCACCAGCCTGGATAGCACAGTTGGTAGAGCGTCCGCTTCGGGACCGGTAGATCCAGGATCAATCCTTGATCGAGTCACACCTAAGACTTTAAAAGAGGAAGTTGTAACTTCCTCTTTTCTTCAGCATGAAGGGGATAATGCAACGACTGGTTGACCCGTATCAGTATAATGGCTCGGGCGGGGCAACTTACTTGCCTTCGGTAAGTCGTCTCAGTGAAGCAGCACTAAATAAAAGAGCGGTGGAAATCCGTCCTGCAACAAGGAGGCACATTACACGTACATGCACCCTAATGATTCCTTCATCGTCATATGACTGAAAAATTGTTGAGTACGACGTTAAACCCCAAGCACTCACTCACTCCAACTGCTATCAACTGTGACTCAACATTGAATATCGAGGTTCACTTGCAAGAACCCGTTAATGTTAAGAGCTTGTAACTACCATGGCAGCCAACATTACTTTGCCGTGATAGTTACGTGCTCTTTAAGAAGGTTTCATGCAAGTGGGCCCTGGCCTGAAAATCTTCTAAGCTGTCTTTGACTTAGACAACTTTTAGTCTGGAAAAAAGATTTCCTCGGTTAAGTCTTTTTTGTGATTATGGGACCAGGTTAACAAATATGTATGGCATGACCTGTAAGACTACAACAATTGTTAATCAGTGCAAAGAACAACAGAAAAAAAGTTGGGCTTTTTAGTTACTGGTACAGTACAAAGTCGCCTTTGTCCTGAGTTTTATATATCTATTATCATTCAACTTATCTCTGTCTATAAAATGTACCTTGCTCTTGCCGTTTGTACGAGAATGGTTAAGTAGACTAAGCTAAAGCTAAAAGATGTGTATAACATGTGTGATTGATGTTTTGTTTTTTGTTGTTGACAGGAAATTGATGAGAACCATGGGTGTTACGGGATGAAGTACTTGAAAAACAAACCAGTAAAAGATCTAAAGGATGATGATTTCCTCAAACTCTCCATGGTTGGTCCTCTCTTTTATTTTTGCACACATTTTGTACATTAATCCCCATTGTACTTTGTAAAGCGTTATTTTAGAGACTAAATTGCTCCTTGGAAAAGGTCAGTCAGTGAATCAATCAGTTAGCGTCTGAACTGTTCGTACCATGGAATTTCAGAGTGTTTCCGGCCGTACGTGAGAAGGTCTGACAGCAACCTGCGGATGGTTGTGGGTTTCCCCCGGGCTCTACCCGGTTTCCACCCACCATAATGCTGGCTGCCGTTGTATAAGTGAAATATTCTTGAGTACGGCGTAAAACACCAGTCAAATGAAATTTCAGAGTGTTTAGCATGGGAGCACTTTTATGAAGTCTAAGGACTGATGCAACAGTGTTAAGAGCTTTGAGTTTACTATAGATACATGTATTTTGGCAACAGGTACATGTTCACTGAGCCTGCCTAATAAATACAATTGTAACTTTGTTAATAATGCGAATAGCGGGAAGATGTCCTGCACCGGAATTTAAAAATGATTATTAGGCTTGTACATGTGCTCTCTACCACTCCCTTGTCGTTGTTTTGCCTTGGCTTGTTGTCTGCGTTCGCTACTCTGAACCGATTGTTATGCTGTGTTTTATTAGGCAGAAGATGACCACCTGCTAACACTGACACTGATGATAGACGGAGAGGACATGGGAACTCAGTCTTACTTTGAGGAGATCAAACAGCTGTATTATAGAGTAAGGAGTCCAAACCTCTTTCTAAGATGAAGGACTTCCTTGCCTTGCTTCACAGTGGTTACATGGGCTACGTTCTTCCCTGTTCTAACCACTGTGCTTAATAGGAATGCAGGCTGGGATCAAACCTGTCTTCACTTACTTGATGATGGACAAATTTGGCCAGTGATGGCAGCTCTTATGACAAGGTTGTCAACATTTGAACAGATCGGGTACAAAAGTTGGTGGGATGTAACTTTTTAGAATGTGAAGAAAAGTTTTTAAGACTGTTTATATGTAGGCAGAATCAGAAGTCAATTGAAAGTACATGTATTAGTATCAATATGGTAAGCTTGATTTCACCTGTACCAACCACACAACACTTTGCCATGAAGCACTGTTGGTTGAGCATGAAAATGGACTCCATTGATCAATTTTTGCAATCAGTCTAATGTCTGAAAGTCAGAACAAATTCTCTTTTGCTTTTGAGCGGTAAATAAATTCTTACGGCAATTTTAGAATGTTCAAGGGATTTTTCTATGTTTGTGGTTTTCCACCCACCACAACACTGGCCTTTGTCGTATAAGTGAAATATTCTTGAGTACAGTGTAAAACAACAGTAAAATAAATAAATAAATACAAGAAAAATGTAAGTTTGATCACCAAAAGTAATATTTTATGACATTTATGTAGTTCTGAAAATGCACAGATTGGGACAGTTTTAGATCATTTACCTTATCTCACAGTGCTGATAACTGACTGTTCCTTTCTTCGTGTAGGATGAATTCAGTCACCTAGTAGAGCAGTGGAATGAGCAGAGAACTCAGGCTCTGGAGCGAGCCCTCAAGCAGATTCTGTACCCACAGATGCAGAAGGAGATCCGTGCCCGGCTCTTACAGGAGGCGAAGGAGGGCGTTGTTAAGGTCAGGACATACCCATTTTCAATGCAGTTGATGCACATATTTAATTTGATTTCGGAAACAAAACTACATTGGTTGGAATGGCCAATTTGAGGGCTTCACAGAAATTGTAATTTTGTCACTGTATACACAATGATGTCTTCAGAACAAAATTAGATCAGCATTTTGCAAACCTGAGAAAAGATCGTAGAATTACACTAGTATGATATCTCCAGAATAGTTTATCCAAAGCTCACCAAACGTACACCAGATATGTACTTTGTCATGAGGAAGAACTCCTGAGGCAGCATTGTAAATATGTTTGGAAATGGCCTACTTCAAAGAAGTGCAATGTGACTGATATGATAAAAGCAATGTTAAACTCCAAGCAAACATACAGATAACTGCATGTGCAGATGATTTAGCCATTAACCTGTATCACCCTGACCAACGTATGTTTTCGAACACTCATACATATATAAATACTAACGTCTGTCTGTGGATGTGCTTGTCAGGCATGTTGTCGTAAGCTGTACAACTGGCTAAAGGTGGCTCCGTACCAGGTTGACCAACAGCTGGACGATGATGATGACGAAGATAGTAGTCGTGGACTGAGGGTCATGGGACTGGCATTTGTACAACAGAGGTACACCACTGGACTGGAACTTCAGTACCTTCACCCTGATTGTTTAATATAGTTCTGTATCTTTTAGGGACACGTCTTAGTAAGTAGTTACTACAATGTTACATCATGCACAGTTGCTATTGTGACATCTGCCTTCAGTATATGTTGGCATGGAAATCACACCAGGCGCATGCTACTACAGCTTTGTAAAACGGGCCCTAAGACATTGTTCCACTGGCGCACGCTACTGCAGCTTTGTAAAACGGGCCCTGGGACATTACGCCAAGGGCACGGTACTACAGCTTTGTAAAATGGGCTCTAGAACATTACACCAGGGTATGCTTCAGCAGCTTTGCAAAACGGGCCCTAGGACATTACTCAACAGGTGCATTCTACTACAGCTTTGTAAAACAAGCCCTAGGGCATTACACCAGGGACTATTACACCAGGCGCACACTACTACGGCTTTGTAAAACGGGCCCTAAGACATTACACCAGGGGCTACTACAACTTTGTAAAACAAGTCCTGGGGGATAACATGAGGGCATGCTACTACAGTTTGCAAAAAGAGCCCAATTACATTAAATTTGATTTCTCCAAAATGATTACCCACATTTACATAAAATTGTCATATTCAAAGTATGACTGTTGATTTATTAATGTTTTGGCTTCTTGGTGATGAAAATAAAAACAGATATCCATTGTGATCTAAAATTGCATTAATACTGTATTTTACATTTACATATGGGACAGAAGGAAACCTTGCATTGATTACTGGTCTGTTAATGCATAGCTAAGTTTACTGGCAATGGAAATTAATTTAGGTTTTTACCTTATGTATAAGAATTACACAAATAGATCAAGCCATAGATGATTTAGATTGTTGTATGCTGTGCTTTTCTTCACAGGGACACAGCTGCGTTCTGCGCTATGATAGACGGTGATGGAGAGGTGACAGATTACCTGCGCCTGGAGTACATGCTAACGCGCCGTAATGCCTGGGGTCGGGAACTGGACATCAAGGGCAAGGTACATGTACATGTAATACAGTCATGGAGTAACTATCAGTTGTATAATGTATAAAAGGTCCACGGCCAGGTGTTTAAGGTACTTGTTTCACAATCACCTGGCAATGGTCTCACGAGAAGTGGTCTCATTCATGTTGTAGAAGAGGGAAGTAACCTTCTTGATTCTCCTTATTTCATTGTTGTTGGGTCATTTTAGCAATAAGCAGTGGATGGTGCTATCTTGTGTTGTCTTACATGAAGCTGTGTCCGCACTATTCTCCTTCCACCAATATGGAAGGTACATGAAGCTGTCTGAACACTATTCTCCTTCCACCAATATGGAAGGTACATGAAGCTGTCTGAACACTCTTCTCCTTCCAACATTATGGAAGGTACATGAAGCTGTCTGAACACTTTTCTCCTTCCACCAATATGGAAGGTACATGAAGCAGTCTGAACACTCTTCTCCTTCCACCAATATGGAAGGTACATGAAGCTGTCTGAACACTCTTCTCCTTCCACCAATATGGATGGTACATGAAGCTGTCTGAACACTCTTCTCCTTCCACCAATACGGATGGTACATGAAGCTGTCTGAACATTATTCTCCTTCCACCAATATGGATGATACATGAAGCTGTCTGAACACTCTTCTCCTTCCACCAATATGGAAGGTACATGAAGCTGTCTGAACACTATTCTCCTTCCACCAATATGGAAGGTACATGAAGCAGTCTGAACACTATTCTCCTTCCACCAATATGGAAGGTACATGAAGCAGTCTGAACACTATTCTCCTTCCACCAATATGGATGATACATGAAGCTGTCTGAACACTCTTCTCCTTCCACCAATATGGAAGGTACATGAAGCTGTCTGAACACTATTCTCCTTCCACCAATATGGATGGTACATGAAGCTGTCTGAACACTCTTCTCCTTCCAACATTATGGAAGGTACATGAAGCTGTCTGAACATTATTCTCCTTCCACCAATATGAAAGGTTCATGAAGCTGTCTGAACACTCTTCTCCTTCCACCAATATGGATGGTACATGAAGCTGTCTGAACACTTTTCTCCTTCCACCAATATGGAAGGTACATGAAGCAGTCTGAACACTATTCTCCTTCCACCAATATGGAAGGTACATGAAGCTGTCTGAACACTCTCCTCCTTCCACCAATATGGATGGTACATGAAGCTGTCTGAACACTCTTCTCCTTCCAACATTATGGAAGGTACATGAAGCTGTCTGAACATTATTCTCCTTCCACCAATATGAAAGGTTCATGAAGCTGTCTGAACACTCTTCTCCTTCCACCAATATGGATGGTACATGAAGCTGTCTGAACACTTTTCTCCTTCCACCAATATGGAAGGTACATGAAGCAGTCTGAACACTATTCTCCTTCCACCAATATGGAAGGTACATGAAGCTGTCTGAACACTCTCCTCCTTCCACCAATATGGATGGTACATGAAGCTGTCTGAACACTCTTCTCCTTCCACCAATATGGATGGTACATGAAGCTGTCTGAACACTCTTCTCCTTCCAACATTATGGAAGGTACATGAAGCAGTCTGAACACTATTCTCCTTCCACCAATATGAAAGGTTCATGAAGCTGTCTGAACACTCTTCTCCTTCCACCAATATGGAAGGTACATGAAGCTGTCTGAACACTATTCTCCTTCCACCAATATGGAAGGTACATGAAGCAGTCTGAACACTCTTCTCCTTCCACCAATATGGATGGTACATGAAGCTGTCTGAACACTCTTCTCCTTCCACCAATATGGATGGTACATGAAGCTGTCTGAACACTCTTCTCCTTCCAACATTATGGAAGGTACATGAAGCTGTCTGAACATTATTCTCCTTCCACCAATATGAAAGGTTCATGAAGCTGTCTGAGCACTCTTCTCCTTCCACCAATATGGAAGGTACATGAAGCTGTCTGAACACTTTTCTCCTTCCACCAATATGGAAGGTACATGAAGCAGTCTGAACACTCTTCTCCTTCCACCAATATGGATGGTACATGAAGCTGTCTGAACACTCTTCTCCTTCCACCAATATGGATGGTACATGAAGCTGTCTGAACACTCTTCTCCTTCCAACATTATGGAAGGTACATGAAGCTGTCTGAACATTATTCTCCTTCCACCAATATGAAAGGTTCATGAAGCTGTCTGAACACTCTTCTCCTTCCACCAATATGGATGGTACATGAAGCTGTCTGAACACTTTTCTCCTTCCACCAATATGGAAGGTACATGAAGCAGTCTGAACACTATTCTCCTTCCACCAATATGGAAGGTACATGAAGCTGTCTGAACACTCTCCTCCTTCCACCAATACGGATGGTACATGAAGCTGTCTGAACATTATTCTCCTTCCACCAATATGGATGGTACATGAAGCTGTCTGAACACTCTTCTCCTTCCACCAATATGGATGGTACATGAAGCTGTCTGAACACTATTCTCCTTCCACCAATATGGATGGTACATGAAGCTGTCTGAACACTCTTCTCCTTCCAGCAATATGGATGGTACATGAAGCTGTCTGAACACTATTCTCCTTCCACCAATACGGATGGTACATGAAGCTGTCTGAACACTCTTCTCCTTCCACCAATATGGATGGTACATGAAGCTGTCTGAACACTATTCTCCTTCCACCAATATGGAAGGTACATGAAGCAGTCTGAACACTATTCTCCTTCCACCAATATGGATGGTACATGAAGCTGTCTGAACACTGACTCAAATAGGTGCTATCTCAAAGCTCTCCTTAGGATATCATGGTAAATATTGATGTGTCTACACTGTATGTGTTACTAAGTAGTGTAGCACTCAGGGGAACTTCTTCATGTTTTTTTACTGTGTGCCCAGTCATTGTTATACATATACCTTGTACTAAATCCACATCCACCTGTATTTGTCTATTCATTCAGAAACGTGACTTAGAGAAGTTAAAAGAGTTCATTGCTTCTAAGAAACCTCATGTTGTTGCTGTCACCGCAGAATCCAGGTGAGTAGCTGTTTACAAAGGATTTCATATGACTGAAAAATTTTACTTCATTATAATGCTGATTGCCAGTGTATAAATGAAATATTCTAGAATGCGGTGTAAAACGTCTAGCAAAGAAATGCATTACCTGTCAAGGTTTATGAACTTTGTCTTCCCTGCTCCAGGGGTGGGGGATGAAGATATCAATTTTCTTAGCCAGCAGTAAATGACCTAAAGTTTCGCCCTGGGACTTGGAAAGTGTATCCCATGATTCATTACGTTGATTGTCGTTTTTATCAACTGGGCACCGCAGGAGAGCATCGGGGGTGGTCAGCGGGTTATACTGACAGTTCAAGAATCTTATAAACAAGCTCACTCTTTGCTGAGCAGTTAGTCTATGTTCCTACCACCAATAGTTCTTCTCTCCCTCAGTTTTAATCAAAACAATTTTAGTTATCGTTATTTTGTGATAAATGGGAATTTAGGAGAAAACTCTGTGGAGATTAAGCATGACTACCGAGTATCTTTATGCATGTGGAGTGTGATGTCAAATGTCTGTTTTTGAACTCCAGGGCTCTCTGAATACAAAGCTGTCAGAGAATTTAGCACACTGTGAATCCATACTTGCAAACTATAGGTCTTCCAGCAGACAAGATGAAGATGTTAAAATTGCGATTAAAGCGACATCTACACACGTACGTTTGCACCGCTGCAGCTAAACATCTCTTGTTCATTCTGGCATAATTTGAAAGACTGTCAACTTTCACCCATATTTCATAAACATGAATACTTAAAATACTTAATATTTAATAGAACCTCCTCGGATGAAATTTTAGTCATAAAGATTTTTTTGATCTATAAGTGGATACAAGCCACTTACAATCACCGGACTAGAAATTTCCATGTGTGTCCCCATCAATCGCGTGATTTTTGCTTGCGAAAGGCAAAGCAATACTGTTATCTGTTGTTGGTGACACGTAAACCACGTCTGGACAAAACTGTATGCAGGAAATCATAACACATTTTGTTTATAAAGCCAGTGAAGGTGTTGTTCAAACTCCTAATGTGATAACAACTCAAACAAATCCAGTCTCCTGATATGCCAGACTTGCACACAGTGCTACCGAAAAGGTGTTAAAGTGAATTGTGGTAGTTTTCAAAATCCTCGTGTCGAGTATGTGTTCTTTGTTGAAGGGAGGTTTCCGATGTAAAAACACGGGATGAGGAACTTTTCTGCAATAGGAGGACAGTTCTAAACTGTTAAGAAACAAAATGTGCGTTTAAACCGATGTACTAAATTGGAATTGCATGGACACGGGAAGCTGATGACAGATATTTCTCAGTGAAATTCGTTTCTAGCTAAAAGACAGTTGTAGGCATTCGTTGCATAATGAGGACTCTCAGCAGACCACCGTTCAGCAGGTAGCGGTGTGAGGTGACTTCCAAGTAGGCCTAACCCGAATAATCTCTTCGTCTGCAGGGTAAATTGTGCATGTACAGTCCTTGTTTGGGGTGGTCATGCTTTCAGACAGTGTTTGAAAGTTAAAGGTTTGTAATAGACATCGTCTGTCTTAATACTTTCTTGGATTCCATTCGTGGGTATATTTAGAGATGTTCATGGAGGCCTCCTAGTCAGGAGACCTGCACACCTCACTATTAGTGATTTGATCCCATGTGGCGAAGATTACATGTAGCAACCTGAGCGGCTAAGTGCCATGCAGGGTGATGAAACAGGGAGGGGGTGCGGGGGTGCTAATCACTCTCTTCTGTCGTCTTGTCGCCATTTCAGATTGTGGGAAAGTAAACGACAGTAACTCACATGCGAAACTTTAGGTCATTTGCCGTGTTCACTCTAAAACAGGATGAACGTATGAAACCGAATCAGCTAAGTCATAGTCCATATTAAAGTTTTTGTATGTTTCCAATTTGACAATTCCGGATGTCAGACTTGCATAGGCATAGCCCAAATACAATAGTTGCCATTCATCCAAGCAAAAACAGCATATTTCATTCTGCTGGAGCTGTTTTCATTCGATGATGTTCTTTTGGTATTCTAAAAAACATCTGAGTGGCACTTTAATTCCATAATTCACCATTAAGGTACGAAATAACACAGATTTTTAATTAATAGGGGCTATTCTGTGAAAACGTTCTGTACAGCATTTGCTCTGTGACTTGTGTATTACAGAGATGCGACAATGATCATGGAGGATGTGAAGGAGGTGATAGCTGAGTTAGAGCAGGAGGATCAGATGTCCCCGATCAGTGTGGAGTTAGTGGACAACGAGGTGGCCCAGGTGTTCCAGGCCTCCAACAGGGCAGAGGTCAGTCTCCAGCTGAGGTTAAGCGAATCAGGACGCTTTCCTCATTAACCTGTCCTCAGTTGTGTACTGTCATTATTATGCTCTAAAACAACGGTGCTTGTGTACTCGTCCTGCGTTTCTCACGGGATCACAGACAGGGGGAAACATGTATTTTCAGAATTTTTAGTGAGGTCGTAAGGTCGGTAGATTTCTGATGGTGAAATCTGTGATGTTTTAGCTAGAGTTTGGATAAGAAAGTCCGGTAAAAGTGCCAGTAAAAGTGAAAGAAAAGTAGATAAAAACATGTTCTGGTTTCTAGTGAATGTCACTATGGTACAGGCTATCCCGCTGGCTGTGTCTCTCCTATGGACCAGTGAGTGAGCTTCAAACAAATTGTCTGAAATGCCACCTGTTTACAACAAGGCAGTGGCCGTTTGGCAGGTACAGTAGTGGTAGCAGTTCTGACCATCTAGAGAGGACAATTAAAACGGAAACATGTCTAAAACAAATCGGAAGATTGCAATGAATTGAACATGGAGCTATGAAAAGGGGTGAACACATTTTTGTAAAAATATTTCGTTTGCTATTAAGGAGCGATGAAACACCAGAAGGGACGGGAATCGAAACGACTTTGAACAGTTTGCTTTTACATTTGTTTGCATCTACACTGGAGTTTTGGAACTAAAGGAAAGATTTTATTGTGACATGCTTCTGTCAAATGTCACAGCAATGTAGCAAATCCATTACAAATGTCAGCAACTGAGACAGATACAGCTGACTTCTGAAGCTGAAAGCTTTGGTTTAAGTATGGTTTATATTTTACTAATAGGGCCTGTGTGAAGATTGCTGGCCCCTCAACATCTAACCCAGTACTAAAAGTTTACAGCAGATTTCTTGGTGTCAAACCTCTAGCACCTGAACTTCTTTAAAAAAACATTGTTCATGTGATCAGTAACCATTGATCAACATTGTTCATGTGATCAGTAACCATTGATCAACATTGTTCATGTGATCAGTAACCATTGATCAACATTGTTCATGTGATCAGTAACCATTGATCATGTAATTCTTTGAACAAAGATAATAATACACAATATACATTAGAATGACCCACAATATTAAACTTTATTGGCGTGGTGCTTTATTTATGTCATGAAAGCATGGCCTTTATCAAATTGGGCAAGGGCCTATTGATTTCCAAGTCAACTGGCCCTGCTGGCCTTTTGATTTGTGGGACTTATTTCTACCCCTGTATAGTGATATTTATGTCACCCAGAATGTGATTTTACATTACCATGTATTAAAACTTTGAGTAATAGCATACTTTGTGGTACTAGATTTGACCTAGATTCTGATGGATTCCTGCAAAGCAGACCTATGGGAATCCATTTAGATTCTGGTGAAGAATTCCGAAAATAAAGGCCTGGGGATATGCTGACAGGAAAGTATGAAAGAGTACACACCTTGTACTAAGACATTTAGGAGTTTTATGTATGGGTGTGTACTTCATTGCAGGAACATTTGCTCAATTTTTTGTGACAAAAAGCCAGTAGAAACAATGGTTTGTTCCATTCATAGATATTCTGATGATTACAGATGGTAAACTTTATAGGTGAATTGGTACTTAAAAAAAAGAAATTCACATCTTGATGTAACACATTGAAAACTTGATGCTAAAATATCATGTTTCATTGACACCCATACATGTTACGCAACAGAAGGAAGATGCTATACCGAAATGTCAAACTTTTTTATTTGAGTTATTCTGATTGTTGTACATTTGATTTTTTGTAATAGACCTTGTATTGAACACTGACAGTTTGTTCCTTTGTACCAGCTGTGAATAACATGCAACCAGGGCAACTAAAATCACGGATTTGAAATGTAAGCGAAAATGTCAAATATTGAAACAATTATTGCATATGAAATATTATGTGTCTCGTATAGTTATACATCTGCTTTCTCTCTGCTTGTCGCTGCCCACAGGCTGATTTCCGGGAGTACCCGCCTGTTCTCCGTCATGCTGTGTCAATAGCCCGCAGGTTACAGGACCCCCTGATAGAGTTTGCCCAGCTGTGTAACCCTGATGAGGATATTCTCTGTCTCCGTTATCACTCACTGCAGGTACAGTTTTCATTTCACTGAAAGTACTTTCACCGTCGAGCGCACCCGGAGACTGGAGGCAAGTTAGCTTCTTAAAGGCGAGCATCATGAAGTGTATGTCAGATGTTAGCATTAACCATTAAGAGATAGAAAACGATAACAAGCGATAACAAATATTCAAAGCGTCAATGACACAGGAGCCATACAGATACATAGTGCGGTCGCTGTGAGTTCAAGTCCAGCTCATGCTGGCTTCCTCTCCGTCTAGACGTGGGAAGGGCTGCCAGCTTCCTGTGGATGGTCATGGGTTTCCCCTGGGCTCTGCCCAGTTTCCTCCCACCATAATGCTGGCCGCTTTAAAAAAAGTGAAATATTCTTGAATTCAGGGTAAAACACCAATCAAATAAATAAATAAATAGAATAAATAAATGTTGAAAAAAAAATAGTGTTTTATAAAATTTCCTCTTTTTGTTATTTATCACTGAGAAGAATGACTTTGTATTTCTTATACATGAATGTGTATTTTGTAGCCAAGGTGATAGTCAGATGTTGTTTGATTATGGTAGTACGGTTATCTTGTCACATTCATCTGCTCCTCAGCATTTACTGCAACTGTTGAATAAATTGGTAGCCGGAACAACACTGAAGCTCACCAGAGTATCTGTGTCTTTTCCAGGATCATGTGAGCAAAGAAGAACTGATCAACGGTCTCTACCTTGAGTTTGTGAACCGTGTGAACGAGGTGGGGGTTGACGTTAATAGAGCTATAGAACACCCCCACATGGCCCCGCTGGTGCAGTTTATCTGTGGTCTGGGGCCCAGGAAAGGCTCACACATGGTCAAGGTGAGGACATGTGTCTTGACGTAAATGTCCTAATTACGCTGACTGATAAATCTGACTGACAACCTTGTATCAGTCATATCAGTGTATAGGTTTCAAAGGCATCTTTGATACAATGAATGTTGAGATAAAGAAGAAAAAAGCATTTCATGTAAGCCTGAAACTATTAGTGGTCTTTTTCTTTTGATTTAGCAGGGTAAATTTTTAACCTTGATTGGCATAACAAGGCAATGAGCCCTGATGGTGTTTAAATGAGTTCAACATTCCTGGTCCCTGTCCGTGAATGTCACTGTATTACATCACATGAGTTGCCTGTCCCAGCCAGCTCAACAGCCACTCATTGTCAGTCAGTTCCCAATTGCATGAGAATCAGGGTTTGTATTGTCTACTTCTGCTACGTTTCAGATCCTGAAGCAGGGTAACACCCTCCTGGAGAACCGATCTCAGCTGGTCACCACCTGCCACATGGGGCCAAAGGTCTTCCTCAACTGTGCAGGCTTCATCAAGATAGACACAAACTCATTAGGCAACAGGTGAGCTGGTCATCAGGTACACAAGACATCGCAAATTGTTGTCGTAAGTTAAGATTACCATAAATATCATGCTTATACAGCAGGCTTCATGAAGATAGATTTAAATTTGTGATGATCATCACGACTATTAGACATAACATACATGTAGGTGGAGAATGTGTCATTCTTGTGTTGTTGTTGTTGTGATCAGCACGGAGGTGTATGTGGAGGTGCTGGATGGGTCCAGGGTCCACCCGGAGACATACGAATGGGCGCGGAAGATGGCTGTGGATGCCCTGGAGTATGATGACACGGCTGAAGATGCTAATCCTGCGGGAGCACTGGAGGAAATCCTGGAGAGTCCTGAGAGGCTGAAGGATCTGGATCTGGATGCTTTTGCTGAGGAGTTAGAGAGACAGGTATGGAGTTAGAGAGACAGGTATGGGTTGGAGAGAAAGGTATGGAGTGAGAGAGACAGGTATGGAGTTAGAGTGACTGGTATGGGTTGGAGAGAAAGGTATGGAGTGAGAGAGACAGGTATGGAGTTAGAGATACAGGTATGGGTTGGAGAGACAGGTATGGAGTTATAGTGACATTTATCGTACACAGGGGGCCAATGGCGGTTAGCACTGTGCTATGACCCAGGGCCTCCCACCAAAGGGATCGCTGTGAGTTCAAGTCTGCGGTCAACCTGCGTATGGTCACGGGTTTTGCTAGTTTCCTCCCCCAAAATGCTGGCCACCATCATATAAGTGAAATATCCTTGAGTACGGTGTAAAACACCAATCAAATAAATAAATCATGCATGGCTGCACACATGTGTACCTTTACATGTTGACCTAATGAACGTCTGTCAACAAGCTGTGTAGAAAACACCAATCTCAGCTGTTACACTGCAGCACCTATGGACTATCTCTTTGCCTCACCAGCACAACTATACAGAAGCATTAACTTGCTAATACAGAAAAGTGCAACAGAGGGCACAGCTTGGATCAACTTGTCCTGGGCAGGCAGTGCTTACTATTCAGGAATTTGCTCTTATTTGGTGACTTCAAGTTTAAACTTGGTCTGGCCGCGATATGACTACAATATTGCTGAGGTGCTGAGGTTAAGTCATAATGATTCAATTTTTTTTTTTTTTCAATTTTTTATTTTTAGCAAACTGATATTGCTTGTGCTTTGTGAATTTTCTGGTTTTTAATTCTGCATCTTAAAATGAAAGAGGACGGCGTAAAACACCAATCAAATAAATAAATAAATAAAATGAAAGACAACAACACCTGGATAATGGTTACGCCCACTGAAAGACTACCATTCAAAGTATCTTAAACAAGCATTAAATATTTTTTGAGATTTTTTTGGACCAAGTAAAATTCAGTGAAACTTCGCCTTGATACATCTTCAGCACGTGTTCATTATCAAGAGCAAGGTGACGTCACGTTTACTCTAGCTCTCTGACATCGAGGGTATTTTCCGTATAATAATCTAAGCAGTAGACTGTGGCAGACAAAAGTTGTGGACTTAATGATGAAGGCCCAAGTGATAAATAACTTTCTTGGAAATGGTACATACCGTATCTTAAGATATTTCTTCCACTGCTTGAACTGTTAATACAGTAGGCCTATCATATCATTTACAAGGAACTTCAGCGACCCTGTTTAAATAGCCCGGTATTCGTGGTTCGGGTCGTAGCCTCTGGAGGGGTTAGCTGGGGAATTTGGGCCCTATTAAATGTTTACAAAACTACATGTACAATAAGATTGCTGTACAACCACATTCATGATCTGTTCTGAAACAAATGGAAATAATTCTAAGTACTACTGAGGATGTATGATCTAGGCATTTGACTGTCGTTGGATTGTATGCTTCAGTTTTGTAGTGGTGGCTTCTAAGATGAGAGCAGTGCTGACCTAGTTACCGGGGGCGACAGAGATAGCACCTCGGCTTGAGTTTCAATAATTCTATTGTATTTTATAAAAGAAAATATCTGTTGTATGCGAGAAAGACAGAGGAATAAAATTTACATTCTTCAGAGAAAAAAAAAATATAAGGTTTGATTAATCTTTAGCGTTGTCAGGTGAGGTATCATCGTCTTTTCCCCACAAACTTTCGGCATACCTGATGGATTTAGCAGTGTCTCTGATTTTTGTTATTTAGAAACTGTTGACTGTATGCCAAAAGGAAAGACAAAAAATGTATTTGTATAATTTGAACAGCATGACTAAGTAGGCCAAGGGTCTACTGGAGAGATGAATGTAGTTTGGGCCGAGACGGTATGCTAGTGCCTGACATTATTTGTGATATTGTAGTTGAATATTACATGGCTTGTATATCAACTGATTTTATGTCTTTTGTGGTCCGTAAATGATACAGACCTGTCCCACAATTATCACTTTGAGGAATGACCCTTCGACTACACATAACTAAATCGTTGCAAAATTATCTCTTATGCAGTTATCATATGTCACTTGAATGAGGGAATGGGTAAAGGCTACGTCACAGCTTAGGCCACACAATCTGATAGCAACGCGTTTGATTGGATAAAATTCTCAAGATGTCTGCTGCAGTTCACATTGGCCATTTGTGCCGTATTGCCATTTTGTTCTACATGTTATTCGGTGAAATCTCATTGAAATAGTTAAATAAAGCATGATACTTTTTAGGAAGCTTCAGTAGCCTGTTTTCGTTTGAAATATGAAAATAGCCAAGTACTGTCTTGTCCTCTAACGTACATGTGACAGTTAGCTCAGGGTCAACTGAATAAAACTGGTTTGAAAACATAAACAAGTAACAAAAAAGTTCTGGAAGACTTAAGCTCTCATGACGGTGAGATTTCAAGCATGTGCAGTGGCTTTAATAAAATGCTGAAAGATGTAAAATTCAGGTGAATGGATTTTAATGGATGCTCTCTCTTTCTCTTTCATTTTCCACAGGGCTATGGAAATCGGCACATCACACTCTACGATATCCGTGCAGAACTGAATCACCGTTACAAAGACCTGCGAACTCCTTACAGATCACCGACAAATGAAGAGAAGTTCCACATGTTGACAAAAGAAACCCCTCAAACGTTCTACATAGGTGAGTGTTAGTTCCACGTGTTGACATAAGAAACCCCTCAAACGTTCTACATAGTTGAGTGTTAGTTCCACGTGTTGACATAAGAAACCCCTCAAACGTTCTACATAGGTGAGTGTTAGTTCCACGTGTTGACATAAGAAACCCCTCAAACGTTCTACATAGGTGAGTGTTAGTTCCACGTGTTGACATAAGAAACCCCTCAAATGTTCTACATAGGTGAGTGTTAGTTCCACGTGTTGACATAAGAAACCCCTCAAATGTTCTACATAGGTGAGTGTTAGTTCCACGTGTTGACAAAAGAAACCCCTCAAATGTTCTACATAGGTGAGTTTTTGTTCCCCGTGTTAACAGAAGAAACCCCTCAAACCTTCTACATAGTTGAGTGTTAGTTCCACGTGTTGACATAAGAAACCCCTCAAACATTCTACATAGGTGAGTGTTAGTTCCACATGTTGACAGAAGAAACCCCTCAAACCTTCTACATAGGTGAGTGTTAGTTCCACATGTTGACAGAAGAAACCCCCCAAACGTTCTACATACATGTAGGTGAGTGTTAGTTCCACGTGTTGACAGAAGAACCCCCCAAACGTTCTACATACATGTAGGTGAGTGTTAGTTCCACATGTTGACAGAAGAACCCCCCAAACGTTCTACATACATGTAGGTGAGTGTTAGTTCCACATGTTGACAGAAGAAACCCCCCAAACGTTCTACATACATGTAGGTGAGTGTTAGTTCCACATGTTGACAGAAGAAACCCCCCAAACGTTCTACATACATGTAGGTGAGTGTTAGTTCCACATGTTGACAGAAGAACCCCCCAAACGTTCTACATACATGTAGGTGAGTGTTAGTTCCACATGTTGACAGAAGAACCCCCCAAACGTTCTACATACATGTAGGTGAGTGTTAGTTCCCCATGTTGACAGAAGAACCCCCCAAACGTTCTACATACATGTAGGTGAGTGTTAGTTCCACATGTTGACAGAAGAACCCCCCAAACGTTCTACATAGGTGAGTGTTAGTTCCACATGTTGACAGAAGAAACCCCCCAAACGTTCTACATACATGTAGGTGAGTGTTAGTTCCACATGTTGACAGAAGAAACCCCCCAAATGTTCTACATACATGTAGGTGAGTGTTAGTTCCACATGTTAACAGAAGATACCCCCCAAACGTTCTACATACATGTAGGTGAGTGTTAGTTCCACGTGTTGACAAAAGATACATACATAACTCTAACCCTCAGTCAGCCATCTCAGTGTTTAGGTGTATTAATGACCACAGGAACATTTATTTGTATGACACAAGCTTTAGGGTAGATTTTGCTCACACACTAGCACTCCTTCACTCCGTTACAAAAGTTAGGTGTGAGAAGCTGATCAGCTGATTTGAGGTGATAATGGGCCATGATCTAATCGTTTTATTAGTGGAGCTCAGCCAGTGGAAGAAATATCAGCTGATTTTGATGCAAAAGATTTTCTTCCCTGAGTTCTGATAGAAGAAATATTTTGAGCATGTGACAATTAGATATTACACACGTGAAATATTACAACGTTTAACCTGGTCTTTGTTTGCAGGTAAGCTGGTGCTGGGCCGAGTGGTGGGGATTGCCCACAAACGCCCCCAGGGGGATCAGTTGGACAGGGCAGACCCTGTTAGGGATGAGGACACAGGACTGTGGCAGTGCCCCTTCTGTAGGAGAAATGACCTGCCAGAACTCAGTGATGTAAGTTTGTACCATACCAAAGTGGCTTTATGAAAACTGACTGATAAAAGCTTAGTGATATGTTACTTACTAACATCCTTCATTTAAGTGAAAAATTATAATGTATGATTTTAAACAATAGTTACATAAACATAAGTAAATAAACAGGAGGTGTAACTGTAATGTGTAATTTTTGATATTCTTTGGAAGGGTAATTTGGAACTTCAGTCAGATTTGACTGAGAAAATTTCTTTGATCTTCCTTGCAGTGTTAACACTGTGAACAATTGTTGAATGCTGCTGAGGCTCTAATGTTTCATTACTTGTATTTGAAGGAAGGGAGGTACCCCTGTTGGTGGTGAACATTGTGATGGACAAATCAAAATTTGGTTTAACTGTCTTAACTTTAACAGTTATGGTTGTAGGTATGGAGTCACTTTGACTCTGGCAGCTGTCCAGGATCGGCCATCGGAGTCCGTGTACGGCTGGATAATGGCATCTCTGGATTCCTGCATGTCAAAAAGATCAGTGATAAACATGTCGCCAATCCCGAGGAAAGGGTTAAGGTCAGTCTTAGCAGTGGGATTTTGCACCAGTCCTAACTCTACACTTGGTATGCATGTAATTTTGCCACCTAGTCAAATGTTGATGTCATACGTGTATGTGTGTGCTTTTAGGAGTACTGTAAAGCCTTGGTTTTTGTCAGTTTATTACAGTGGAAATTCTTTAAAACGACAGTACCGCGGGCTTGACAGGAATGATGGTTTTAGACAGATTGTCGGCTTATTAACACGATAGGTCAATGTGATGGTTTATGTACAACAACAATAACAATGACATAAAAGTGCATTGCATGTTAATACAGTGTTTAATTATGCTTGTAGAACAGCTCAGTGAAAAAAATAACACGTGAAATGTCTTGTAAGCTTAAATATAAACTTAAACATGATGTGTGATTGCGACAGTCAAATGTTGGTTGAAGACTACTGCCTTGATCTGTCAGATGTGAAAAAGTTCATCAGTAAATTTTCAAATGATCTGTCAGACAAGATTCTTCCTCCCAGAAAGACTCTCTGCCTGCTTTTTAAGTATGTAAATAAATCATCACGTTATGTAACAGATAAGGAGCCATATTTTTTTCCCTTTTCCCGTAAAATATGAGTCTGATATATTGTGTAAAATTAAATTTAAATCACAAACAAGAGCTACTCTAATTCCTAAACTTTTCAGGTATTAACGAGCAACTTTCAGTGGTTGTTACATTGGTTGGATTGTCCAGTTTCAGGGCTTCACAAAAAGTGTAATTTTGACAGTCTACACAGAATAATAACTTCAGAATATGCTTGAATAAACCCCTTGAAAACATGCGAAAAGGTTGAAAAATTACAGTAGCTATCTTCATGACTTATTGTTTCATCCAATCAAAGTACATATGGACATAATGTAACCTTGACCTGAACAAAACCCACACCTCCAACTACGCTGTAGTCTGATAAAAAGTGCTATAAAACCCCCAAAGAATCAACAACCTAGCTTTATAGATGAGTTTTACAAAGCTTAATATAAAGGTGATACCAGAGAAAGGTAAAAAAAACTGAACAAGCCAGCATGTCCTTCACTATTTGAAATGGAGCATGTTTTATATAGCACTGTTGTCGTTGTTTCACAGGTGGGTCAGACGCTACACTGCCGTATTACAAAGATTGACACAGATCGTTTCAGTGTGGATTTGACCTCCAGGAGCTCTGACCTCATTGACAAAGAATTACAGTGGAAGTAAGTCTGATCCTCTCACTGATTAGTCAAAATTATGAACATATTCACTGTTTCATGTAGACATGTTCCATACAATACTTGAAATTATTCTTTTCATTTCAGGAAGTTACAAAATATATTTAGAACTGTACAGTTTTGGTTTACCAAGACTGTATCTGGTTTTTCCATCCATAAAGCTGATGGGTGCAAATATATTTTTCTTCCATACATAATAATAATGAGAGTGGAAATAACATGTTCGTGAACATTTGCTGGTTGATCTGACCAACTGACCTGATAATTATTAAACAAATGTTGTTGCACAGCAATACAGTTGGAAAAGGGTTACCTTTTCAGATCTTTTCATTAACAGATGCAGTTTCTTTCTCGACTAGATTTATAGTTTGACATATATCACACTTCAGAGGTCTCGATGGTAGTTCCTGTCAATGTTTTAATGGGACCATTTTCTCATTTTATCTCCATGATATAGTGCCAGCATTAAATCCCATTAATCTATTCTGTTCCATTTTAATCACAATTTTTGTGGTCTTGTACAGTCACCTAAAATGATTTAATAACGTGTTGTGAAGAACAGAGCAAGGCATTGTATATTTGTTGTGTTGCATCAGATTGCCATGTTGGGTATATGAACAATCATAATCAAAGCGCAACTGAGATATTTTCATAATCAACAGCCTATAATCCAGCATGTTACATGCCCATGCTTTGGATACTAATTTTATTCATTCACCTAGACATCCCTTGCATCTTCTCAGCATCATTACAAACTGTTGACTGCTTCTCTGTATGAATTCGTCTTGATTTTGTACTTTATATACCTTGGTGGTTTGTGTCGAACATTGTTTTGTTATTTGGACTTGGGATTATTGAGCTGGAACCTCCATTGTGGGTGACGGTTGGCTGACAAATGTCTGGTTTGATGCCTAGTTTTATAATTTTTAACTGTTTCTCGCATTTTCGGACATTTGTGGGACACATCCGCTGGTTGTAACACACGTGTTGTTGTTGTTGATTTCAGGCCTCCCAGAGATGATTACTATGACGCAGATCTGGAGATGAGTCAGATTCAGCATGAAGAGGAGAAGAAGAAACAACAGGCCAGACAGAGTGAGTGCTGTTCATTAGATATGGGAATGGTAGTGCGGGTCTGTTTCTAAACTAGAAGTACATATAATTACATGTACTCCTGCCTTTACATATACAGGCATTTGTGAAGGAAGTCCAAGATCATAACCCTTCTACAACAATATCTCCTGTTTATTCAACGTGAGCCATTAATGAAAGCAGCAGGGTGTATTTGAAGACAATAGTTCACCCGTCCCTCTGGTGACACTTATTAGCTAATGTGCTATGAGTGACATGGTATGTTTCCTGTTACAGCGTACGTGAAGAGAGTGATAGCTCACCCCTCATTTCACAACATAGCGTACAAGGACTGTGAGAAGCTAATGGCCGACATGGAGCAGGGGGATGTGATCATCAGGCCTAGCAGCAAGGTACACACAGCACTGGAGCCTAAACTGTTCATGCTTTCATTTTCACTGGGCAAACATGGTAACTTGTGAAGTATGACCATTATGGTAACTTGTGAAGTATGACCATTATGGCAGCTTGTGAAGTATGACCATTATGGCAGCTTGTGAAGTATGACCGTTATGGGAGCTTGTGAAGTATGACCATTATGGCAGCTTGTGAAGTATGACCATTATGGTAACTTGTGAAGTATGACCATTATGGCAGCTTGTGAAGTATGACCATTATGGCAGCTTGTGAAGTACGACCATTATGGTAACTTGTGAAGTATGACCATTATGGTAACTTGTGAAGTACGACCATTATAGTAACTTGTGAAGTATGACCATTATGGTAACTTGTGAAGTATGACCATTATGGTAACTTGTGAAGTATGACCATTATGGCAACATGCGTAAAATTTTGGCACCAAAGACTGCTTTGTTAGAGGGAGAAAAGGTCATAAAATATTATTTTTTGTGCAATTTAAATATACTCAACAAAAAGATAAACACACTAAGCAAGTTTATATTGTTTTCTTTAAGTATTAAATCAAGTGTTAACTCAACAATTAGCGTAAGTATTCATTATCACTTGTGGCTTAAATATTCACAAGATTTTCACATTTTAGGACAATAATCCAGGAGCTATGGCAGCATGAAAACAGAGTGGTCAGTAATTCATAGTTAGAATTCTAACTTCCAAAGAAAACTCTCAGATTGCTGCAAAATGTGGAGGCATGGGCAAGATTTTAGGTCATAATACCATAATTGCATACACTAAGGATCACAATTTTTTTCGTTTGAAATGTAATTTCTAGAGTGCATCACTTCAACATTTTCGAATATTTTAAATATTACATTTCACCAAAATTTTATCCTGTGAAAATACACTTTCAAAAACACATAAAGATCTTGATACTTTTGAAGCTAACACTTAAGTTTTTGTGATAAGAAATTAATCAAATTTAACCAAAATACTGTTACGAGGTCCTAAAAGGTGGATGAATGAGGACGGATGTATCACTTGAAAAATGATGATTGTTAGGTAGAATACAGTGTATCTACCTGTATACACACTTTGGTTGTAAATATTCATTGGCCCTATACATTGATGGTTTCATGGAGTGCCCAGGACAATGGATGACAGTCTTTGTTGATAATTTTATGACTATGCATGTTCCAGGGCTCTGATCATCTGACAGTCACATGGAAGGTCACAGACAACGTATTACAGCACATAGATGTGAAAGAAGAGAAAAAGGAGAATGCCTTCAGTCTTGGCCAGTCCCTGTGGATTAATAAAGAGGTGAGAGAGTCATGTTTTCTATGCCCATAAGACTGACCTCCATTATGCAATTGAAAGTGTTAAAACTCAATGAAGAAGAAAAAAACCCAAAAATTAGAAAATGCATATTCAAGTCCAAAAGAAAAAGGGGAGGGAGGGGGAAATGACTTAAACTGGACTTCATTTTTGTGCTCCTCTTGAACTTCAAATCTGTATATGGACTCAGACTATACTCATCACCTGAATGATTCTATCAAGCACGGATTATAGATCCCATGTAGAAGGTTTTGTTGCTATTTCTGTGTGAATACCTCACTCTTCTTGTAAGGTCTGTACGAATACCTCACTATTTTTGTGAGGTCTGTGTGAGTACCTCATTATTTTTGTGAGGTCTGTGTGAATACCTCACGATTTTTGTGCGGCCTGTGTGAATACTTCACTATTCTTGTAATGTCTGTGAATACCTCACTATTTTTGTGAGGTCTGTGTGAGTACCTCACGATTTTTGTGCGGTCTGTGTGAATACTTCACTATTCTTGTAATGTCTGTGTGAATACCTCACGATTTTTGTGAGGTCTGTGTGAATACCTCATTATTTTTGTGAGGTCTGTGTGAATACCTCACTATTTTTGTGAGGTCTGTGTGAATACCTCACTATTTTTACTTCTGTCTAGCATGCAGTGTGTGCATGAAGCACATATGTATTAATTTATGTGTGTCCAGATAGCACATTTCCAAATTTTGCACTTATTTATTGTTTTACAGGAGTTTGAGGATCTTGACGAGATCATAGCTCGTCACATCCAGCCCATGGCTGCCTTTGCCAGGGATATCCTCTATTTCAAGTACTTCAAGGACTCTGAAGGCGGAAAGAGGGAAATCCTCGATAAAGTTCTCATTGACGAGAAGAAAAAGGCTCCTTCAAGGTGTGTCATCAAGGATGCTTTGTGTGTCTGAGAATTATTGTTTCACTGTTTGCTTTATTGCATCACTAAATGATAGTGACAGTGCAGAGATTTAGTGTACCCACCACACCATCTGTCTCTAAAGACATAACTTAAATCCTCAAGAAATTCCACAAGTAAAGTATATTTCAAAATTGCTATTATGGAAACACGATTCATTTGGAAGACTGTAAAGATTTTAAGGACTAAAACACATTGTTCAGGTAGAGCCACATATGGAATTCACAGAAGTGATAAAATAACATGTCTAGTTGAGATATCATTTGTATATGATATGGCATGACGTTTGTGTTTGAGGAGGAATTTGTCCAATTGATATATCATGCGTATATGATATGGCACGACATGTCTTTGTCTGAGGTTAAATTTGTCCATTTGAGATAACATTCATATATGATATGGCATGACATGTCTGTGTCTGAGGAAGAATTTCTCAGTATGATATGGCATGACATGTCTATGTCTGAGGGAGAATTTCTCAGTATGATATGGCATGACATGTCTGTGT
The DNA here is from genome assembly GCF_032854445.1 of Liolophura sinensis. Lineage (NCBI taxonomy): Eukaryota > Metazoa > Mollusca > Polyplacophora > Chitonida > Chitonidae > Liolophura > Liolophura sinensis. The sequence goes on along the minus strand of NC_088304.1, from coordinate 29,975,315 downwards.
CTGAGGGAGAATTTCTCAGTATGATATGGCATGACATGTCTGTGTCTGAGGGAGAATTTCTCGGTATGATATGGCATGACATGTCTGTGTCTGAGGGAGAATTTCTCAGTATGATATGGCATGACATGTCTGTGTCTGAGGGAGAATTTCTCAGTATGATATGGCATGACATGTCTGTGTCTGAGGAAGAATTTCTCAGTATGATATGGCATGACATGTCTGTGTCTGAGGGAGAATTTCTCAGTATGATATGGCATGACATGTCTATGTCTGAGGAAGAATTTCTCAGTATGATATGGCATGACATGTCTGTGTCTGAGGGAGAATTTCTCAGTATGATATGGCATGACATGTCTATGTCTGAGGGAGAATTTCTCAGTATGATATGGCATGACATGTCTGTGTCTGAGGGAGAATTTCTCAGTATGATATGGCATGACGTGTCTATGTCTGAGGGAGAATTTCTCAGTATGATATGGCATGACATGTCTGTGTCTGAGGGAGAATTTCTCAGTATGATATGGCATGACGTGTCTGTGTCTGAGGAAGAATTTCTCAGTATGATATGGCATGACGTGTCTGTGTCTGAGGAAGAATCTGTCAGGGATTTTAGGGTACTGATGTTAGTCGTAGATTGCTAACTGTTGTCTAGTTTGATGGTTAAAAATGTAATGGACATGGTGAAACGGTAAGTTCTCTCATAACCACCGTTTGTCTGTCCAAAGTTAGCATCACGATAAGTGCGATCTGTCTTGACAGTTATTACCGATGACTGTTTTCCCGCATAGCTCCTTGAGTATTGCCCTAAAATATGAAAATCTGGTGGAATTTGAAACCACAATTGATAATGAATACTTACGTGTTTATTGTTGATTAATCATGTTATTTAATACTGAGAGTTAACAATATAAAATTGCTTCGTGTGCTTATATTTTTGTTGAGTTTAATTTGAGTTCATTCTGACCCAGGGCCAGGTTTCAGAAAATCCCCGCAAGTTTAGAAAAGTCCTAATTTGTTTACGATTTGTCAAGATTTTTGCTTTCAACCAAGCTCTGCTGTTGAAATCGTCAATATTCACAAAGTGATATTAGGTAAACTTTGCTGTGTTTCCACATGCCACTGCCTCACTAACAGTTTGCATCTCTTGTTTTGTCAGGATACCATATGTGTTCAGCAGTTGTAAGCAATTTCCTGGAAAGTTTTTGTTGGGTTACCTGCCACGTAAGAAGCCCCACTACGAGTACGTCACAGTCAACCCCGAGGGGATCAGATACAGAAGCCAGAACTTCCACTCTATAGGCTCCCTCATTCGCTGGTTTAAAGAGCATTTCAGGGACCCTGTGCCAAGTAAGTTTCATGATTCAGGTGATGGCACACTGTACATGTATATTGTTGATTGTTCAATGGATGTTGCAAACCAAGGTACTGAAAGAGTGTTTTCATGTCTTTTGAAAGTGATGACTATACTTCTTCAGTTGCAATCATCGTCTGGGAATACATCAAATAGATATGATTTCAAACTGTTTCAGTCAAGATTAGCGTAAGTTATACTGCCTGGGAAGAAATTCAAACTCCTGACTCAGTGTACCTACCTCATTACCAACTGAACTACATGTATCAACGTTTTCATGCAGTGTATGTGACAGATGATTCATTGTTTTGAAAGCCAGTTGCAGTTGTCATGGAGTGTGGTATATTGGATAGTGCGTTTTGAATATGTTAAAGTTTCAGTCTCGTAACATTCAGTGACTTGAGACTCCTGCAGGGTTTTGCATGAGATGGTTTGAAAAATCCTAAATGGGAGTGAAACTTAGTGTTTTAATTCAAGTACATTTATGGAATTATTTCACCATGTTTTTGTTGTTTTTAGTGAGCGGAACTCCTTCCAGAACTCCAATGATGGGTAGAACACCTGGGGCCCGCACCCCCAACCCAAGAACACCCATGCCTGGAACTGGCCGCACACCGGGCACATCCAGAACACCCATGACAAGCGGGAGAACTCCTCAAGTAGGGGGGATAAATCTGCAGAGTAAGTCATCCTGTCTTGTTAAGTTTCAGGAAATGTCTGCATTTGTGGAGCGGGAAAGTGAAACTACTGCTTTGTAATATACAATGACACAATGTAGCTGGGGAGTAATCTACGGAGTATTTAGTAAATGTACTTGTTTTTCTGTGATGCCTTATTCACAGCAAAGGTTTTGTGATGTCATTTTAAGTCTCTTGAATGGTCAAGAATATGAAGGAAAGGGGCTTAGACTTAACTCTCCTGGCCCTAAACTGCTCAATAGTATCTGTTTCAAATTAACAGGCCATGTCTTTAACTGTATCATTATGTTTCTAACATATTTTATAACATGTTTGTGTATGTGGGAGTTTTAAGTGTATAACTCGTAACCTTTGACCTTTCAGCTGTTGACCCAGCAACCATTCAGCGAGCTGCAGCAGGTCTCCCTAGCAACATTTACAACACGTTAGCACAAGTGGCTGGAGCGACGCCTCAGCAGTTCGGCAACTCCTCGAACTTCGCAGGCGGTTACAGCGGTGGTTACAGCTATAGGGTAAGAGTATATAGGGTGGCAAGACTACCTGTGTTACTTCTGTTGTTGGCTCATTCATGCTGGCCTACAAGGGTCTCTTCTGAGAAAATAGAAAGATACATGTATTGTTTGCACCGTATGTTTAAACTGTTCAGAGAAGTTTTGTTTACATTGGAACTGTGTATGTTCATTCATGATCATTACAGCTGGAAATTGCCATTAATATGTGGAGCCCCCATTGACCAAAATTATGGATACACTTTTTAATCATTTATTTGCTTGGTGTTGAAATGCAAGAATCCAGATGTTTTCCTTTAGGTGTTGATGGTAAGACTTTTAGGTGGAGAAATTCAGACAGAGGCTGAGAGAAACCACTGCCCTTCGACAAGCACATAACAATATTCCTGATGTAACACCATAGTTGAGCTGGGTTTGAACACACACCACTTCATTAATCAAGAGATAATTAATCCTAGCCAGTCGACGAACTTACATTAGGTTCTGGCTGCCGAGGGCTAGTGTTCAAATCCATGTATGGCTGGCTCAAGCATGGGTTTTGGATTCAGATATGTGTCAGGTTTATTAGGATCGCTTTCCGAATCCAAGTAAATGGTCTGGGAAATATGTATAGAAGTATAAGCTATCGTACCATGTTGTGTGTTTACAGCCCGCCTCCACTCCTATGATGACACCCTTGATGACCCCGTCTTACCACACCAGTCAGAATGTGCAAGGCACTCCCGCCCACCAGATGGCCGCCACGCCTTCCTACCAGCCCACCCCTCGCTCTGGCTGGCCTGGGGCAACACCCAGGACACCAGCGGCCCAGACCCCACGCCAGCACCCAAGCCAGCAGACCTCCACTGCTGGCACCGACTGGGCAAAGGCAGCTGCTCAATGGGCCAAACATCGTGCCAGGAAACCTGCCACCCCTCGGTCTGGACAGAGTCCACGTGCTCACCCTTCTGCCAGCCCAATGGACTCGCCCAGAGGGGATGCGACCCCACTGATTGATGAGCGGTGAGGGATATCACTCAGAACAGAATTACCTCCCATCCCTTTGTTTGTGTACAGCCAACTGCTGTCTTTCGTGGCCTTAGCTGCCTGAATACATGTAAAAGATCATGTAATATCAGGCCTAATCATAAAGGCTCAAAAAACTGGAAAAACCTGTACATGTGATATCATTCTCTAATGATTATTCATAGATGAGATTGGAAATCACCATCAGCTGTGAAGTATGTCGATCTTTATGTCATATTACGTGTTTTGTTCATAACAAATTAGCTCCGCGTACTATGACATGCTTTTTCCAGCTCCACAATCATGACCTGGCATTTTGGCAGAAGCACGCGAGTTCTGTGTGGGACAGTTAAACACAAGTGAATATATTGGCAGGTGCTAAATTTTAGTTTTTGAAAGAGGCCTTGATTCTTTATGGATGTCAAAACTTCAACAGAGCCGACTTAAATATATGGTATCAGAAAGCATGACTGCTTGACTGCTGCATTGTGAATGTTCACGTAAAGATTCTGATACGTCATATTGTTACCGAACAGTAGTCACATACATGTACACGAATCTGCATGGTAATACGCTGAAGGAAATCCTTTGTACCTTTGTCATCCTCTGTTTCGTACGAGAACTCGACCAGTGTCTGTGCGTTCCTCCGAGTTGATTAATTCTCTCATTAAAACTACAACTCCAAAACTTTTTTATATATAAGTACACGTATGCGATTCTTAAGTTATTTTCAATTTATGAAGAAGAAAAAAAAATGTGTAATGTACATTTCTCCTGAATTTGAAGAGGTTCTCTTCGTCAAAGGTTTTGGAAAAGCTACCATACAGTTTAAGTGGTTGATTGTGGCTGCAAATGTAAGTGCAGTGTATCTGGCATTTGTTGTCAAGGAAATAGCAATGTTTCATGGCAGTTCTTACACCCTGGGAGCTGTCGGTTCATGGAAGGCTTAAAGAATGTATAGAGTTGCATTCTCATCGATCATGCTGTTCAAATATTTTTTTTTGTAAATGTGACTGTAAATATCAAAATGCCAATAAACTGTTGGTGAAAATCGTCTTCGTGATTCCCTGAAGTTTCTGTCATGTCTTTCCATCTCCTGTATGACCTTCGGGACCGGTAGATCCAGGATCAATCCTTGATCGAGTCACACCTAAGACTTTAAAAGAGGAAGTTGTAACTTCCTCGCTTGGCGTTCAGCATGAAGGGGATAGTGCAACGACTAGTTGACCCATATCAGTATAATGGCTCGGGCGGAGCGGGCTTACTTGCCATCAGTAAGGCGTCCCAGTGAAGCAGCACTAAATAAAAGAGCGGTGGAAATCCGTCCTGCAACAAGGAGGCACATTACAAGTACATGCACCCTAAAGATTCCTTCGTTGTCATATGACTGAAAAATTGTTGAGTACGAGGTTAAACCCCCAAGCACTTAATCGCTCACTCTTGTATGCACTCCAAATGTAAATCACCGACATCCTTAAATAAGCCATCATGTAAGAAAAATGTTGCTGTAAATGGCCTGAAACATCAGTTAAACCTTACTTTCAACATTATTTCATTCTCATGTATGTGTTTTTCATGTAACACTCAATGGCATGGTGTAGTGCAGTACAAACACATGGAAGACTTCAGACACAAAGCAGCGTCAATGGCATGGTGTAGTGCACTAAAAATGCTCGGAAGACTTCAGTCACAAAGCAGCGTACATCATTTTTTTTTATCGTACGTTGTTGTACAATATTTTGTACAATTGCTCCATACCATTGTCCTATATGTGTGATTATCATACACGTAGGACATCTTTGTCAGACTGGGACCTGGCTGACGGACCTGACCGCCTGCCCAGGCACCTGGCTAACAGTATAGTAATGATAAAAAGACAGTACATGTAAAATGCTTTTAAGATTTATCATTCCTGAAAAACACTGGTATTTTCCTGCAAGAACATGTAACAGGACAGTCTAATTGTGAAGTTACATGGATTTAGTGTGTTGTGTTGCCTCACTGGAATACCCTGTTAGGTACATCAATGCACGACTGAGTCACAGCATATACATGTATATCATTAAGAGTTTCACAGCACCTGGGTATAGCCCAGAGGGTTGCTGTATTGGCCTCAATGCCAAATAATAATTGACTGTGAAGGTTATCAAGAACATCAGGAACATAAGAATGGCTACATTTATGCTAGGCTACATCTTAACAACTCGCTCCGGAGATGCCAAATCGTCTAGGCCAACACCACTCTGGTGACCAATCAATTAACGATGTTTAAAGTACAGTCATGATTGCTGGTTTCAATTAATAATCATCAAATTATATAAACATGTACAACAGGACAGTTATATTCAAATTCTTAGAAAATTTATTGGATTTATTTGGAGTTTCAGATTAGCCTTCGTTACTGTCATGTTACCAACAATGTAAACATGTGCCAAACTGACGCACAAGTGACACGTACTTTCAATTCAATCATGCAGTTAACTGTACATACAACAACCACAACACTGTTTCTGGTTACAGAACACACAAGCCTACCGGTGCACATAGCTGGATTAGAGTACTGTACGAGTGGGAGGGTGATCAAGATTAAATGTCAAGGGAACAGGGGAGGATGAGGTGGATGTCTTATTAGGGCAGGTGGTTACTTTTAAACGGACACGGGTAACTATAAGGCTGACTAGCCTATAGCTAACAGCTACAGCGTCATCTATAACAGAATGGCAACTTACTGACATGTTAATAACGTACATGTAGAGTGGACTTTCTGTTTCCAAATCCAGTTTTAATCACACATCATAAAAAAGGAGGAGTTTTTACAGACTATATTTGTCTTTAAGACCCGCATTCGTGGTCCATGAAGTCTAAGGCATGCTGTATAAGAGATATACTGACACATGTATTAGTGTCAGTCCAGACACATCACCTGCACATACACACTATACTTTGTACACAATTCAAAAAAAAAAGTATACATCCTCAACATCATCTTAATTTTATTTCAACGTTGTACCAAACTGGGGGAATGTTTGAGAGGCAGCCAACGAAAATCTGAGTACAGTACACAATATTTATATCCTTTGCAGAAGCATTCTAAAGTCAGGTGCTATAGCTGTTGTACTCTACTGATGTGCAGTATGTTGTAACTTTTACTTATTCTGTATATCTAATGAACTTTCAATCTACAAGCTTTTTCAAACAATCATGGTGGTCTACCAGTTTCTGACACTGCATGGGTAAGAGAACTATATTTATCCCATAATTTCCCATGTCAATGATACAACAGTAATGTACATTTTCAACATTCCACACGTTATGTAAATAAAGCGTAATTTTGATTGGTCACCTTTCACTGACAAGCTTATCCAGGGAAAAAAAACTGCATACTGGACTACTTCTATTGTCTGATGCCATGAAAAAAAAAAGCCAGGGTACTGATCACTTATTGTCCTGACACGCGTTTTCGTAGTACTCTACTCTATAGCACATGTATGTTGCGCAATAATTTTTTCTATGAAACGTGTCGCTTCTCATGCTGGAAGTCTTAATGCCATGAAAACCCATTAACCGATGCTTCTACACCGTGACACAGGATTCTTTGTACCAAACACCTCACTTTTTTGGACACTGGATAGGCATAAAATTCATGAAATGTGAACAATAGCAAAGATAGCAATTTTGGAGCCAAATGTTTTGACAAATAAGCTGTTATTAATACTGATATTTTCAAAAAAAATGCAAGCTTGTCATCTTATCGAAACTGATGGGATGTGATATGTCTTCTAAACACAGAAATCACAGATTTCTTCAATGTTTTCGAAAACTATATTCAGTGAAATGTGTGAAGCGCTTTCAGACATTTCACATGTATTCATATCAGCATGCATCTCATTTACATACTTGTCAAAACAAACAGACATTGTCTACACTATTAACCACCTACGTTCGTTCAAAATAAATTGTGGGATAAATAGGATATATACAATTTGTGACCCAGTACATCAAATTCATTAATTTGGCAAGGAACAAATGAAAATTACACCACTCGTTTAATTGATGTAGTGGGTGCCTGCGCACAGACACATGAATCACCCCATCAACAGACTTTGCTCTCGATAATTATATAATTATCATCAAGGCAGCCACATTACCTCTTCAGACCTTTACAGTATGTCCTGGTGTGTTAGTCTGACGTCACATGCAACAACATAACAATCTTTGCAAAGTTATGTCTGGCCATGATAGCATAATAGCCTTTTGCATTTACAGGACTTCACGCCACAGTATTTCAAACGTCACAAATTATAACATTATAATCACAGAATGTACATCAAGGGCCCATTTTCGAGTCGTATTTTGTGCCTGATGCTGCATCTTGCATCACCTTGGTAAATAGTCATGACCTAACCTAATGACATTCTACAAGATTTCACATCAAGTTCCTGTGTGTGAAGCACTGTCATGACCTGCACGGTTCTACACAAAACAGATGATTCAAGTTACTTTTGATGCAACGGTACAGAAAACTGTACACGGTAAATTCTTTCAAAGGGATTCTTAATTACTGATTATATAGTACTTGCAGTATGAAGTTGTCAGCTTTAGTCTACAGTAACCAGCTGTACTTCCAACATCTGCTATAGAGAGCATTACTTGACCTCCAGCTGTATGGACCCACTTTTAAACCATATCTGTTTTGCCATATTGACTCTAGAGGAAGATTTGCTTGGTGGTGAACGCTTTTCCCTTACTACATCAATCATGTTTATGGGTTGAGCAAGACAGCTGATTGGGGCAATGTTTCCAGCAGTTTACATGCTGCATAAATTTCTCTCATTAGTGTAGATGTTGCAGCTTCCATCGACACCCAATTCAACCAGAACATTACTTATGCTCAACCGCACAAAATAACAATCCACAGTTGCTGCGGATCATTGCTAGAAATTTATAAGTGTGCAGTTATCTCCCTTTAAATGTAATCAGTTTACAGAATGATGCCCATTGCCTGGGCAGGTTCATGGCAAATGATAAATTATGGACAAGATAAAAAAACACAAATGACTTAAAAAAAAATCATACACACAAAACAAGAACTACACGGAAAGTATAAAACCAAATGATATTGATACTGATTTACCTGACTGAACTATACACATATGTACAAAAATACCTCAAAACTGTTTTTAACTGCACAAAATGTAATAATACAAAAAGAAAAAAGAAATGTCTATACAAAGGAAACACTGATAGAGAAAATGAAGAAAACTTAGATGACCACGGCAAAATCTTCTGAAATTGGGAGTCCTCGGCACTCTTGAATAATAGCACATCACTGATATTATGTCAAATGTATTAGGTCAAACTGTTACATGAATCTTTAGATCTAATTTCCAGGAGACGGCTAAACCTATAATACGACGTCTAGCGGCACTAGTGATAAAACTTTAATTAAGTTACGATATGTCCAAGTTCGGTTAAAAGCATATGGGGGAGCCAAAACAACATCAGGATTGGATACCGAATTACATGTAACAATGACAGCGACATCGTGCCTATAAACTACATTGTCCAACAATGGTCAAGAATTGTGTACTGTCCCGTGCTAGAGGATGTCAATTCATTGAAGAGATTACTTTTCACTAGCTATGAACATCTTACTAGCAGCACTAGACACAGCACCCGATTCTTCATTTTTCCCTTTCTTAAAGGCAAAGAAAACACTGAAATAAAGTATATATCAGACGAAAGACCATTAAACACAATCCAGGAAAATAGATTTTTTAAAATTTTTTTTTCTAACCGACTAAAATGCACTTAAAACATAGGATTCTATGGTGGTCTGTTGGGACCCAGAGGGTATCAGTGACAAAACACAGGATTCTATGGTGGTCTGTTGGGACCCAGAGGGTATCAGTGACAAAACACAGGATTATATGGTGGTCTGTTGGGACCCAGAGGGTATCAGTGACAAAACACAGGATTATATGGTGGTCTGTTGGGACCCAGAGGGTATTAGTGACAAAACACAGGATTCTATGGTGGTCTGTTGGGACCCAGAGGGTATCAGTGACAAAACACAGGATTCTATGGTGGTCTGTTGGGACCCAGAGGGTATCAGTGACAAAACACAGGATTCTATGGTGGTCTGTTGGGACCCAGAGGGTATCAGTGACAAAACACAGGATTCTATGGTGGTCTGTTGGGACCCAGAGGGTATCAGTGACAAAACATAGGATTCTATGGTGGTCTGTTGGGACCCAGAGGGTATCAGTGACAAAACACAGGATTCTATGGTGGTCTGTTGGGACCCAGAGGGTATCAGTGACAAAACACAGGATTCTATGGTGGTCTGTTGGGACCCAGAGGGTATCAGTGACAAAACACAGGATTCTATGGTGGTCTGTTGGAACCCAGAGGGCATTGGTGATGTCACAGCAATGTGTTTGGCTTGAAATAGTTTGTTTTAAGGTACATTGGTTGAATGCGTTCATAGCTCTAAATGATGATGAATTTTGAATGATGAAATATAGCAGTCTATGTGTGTCAAGTGGCAAAACATGAAGTGACATCACTGGTCCCAATATGGCAAGAAAAGGCCACAGTAGAATCCAAAATTGTAAATGTATTTTACCAGGTCAAAAAATATTCTAAAAAGAAATAAATCAAACTATTTTCCTGGACAATATTTCATGGTCCATCTGACATGTACTTCATGCTAGTGTGTTCTTTGCTTTTAATGTCAAATCTTGCCAAGACACATGGCAACACTGTGCACAATTGACAATTTACCCACCAGTGTGCCAGACTTCAGGCTTGCCTAGAACTGAGGACTGTTAAAGGAAGCATAAGGCCTACAAAACTTTGTAAGCAACAGCATGACCGTTCATCCTCAAGACCTCCGGCCCCTGGATCATGACCTTTCATTCGCAAAACCTCCAGCCCCAGGATGATGACCATTCATCCTTAAGACCTCCGGCCCCTGGATCATGACCTTTCATCCTCAAGACCTCAAGCCCCAGGATCATGACCGTTCATCCTCAAGACCTCCAGCCCCAGGATCATGACCATTCATCCTCAAGACCTCAAGCCCCAGAATCATGATCATTCATTCTCAAGACCTCCAGCCCCAGAATCATGACCTTTCATCCTCAAGACCTCAAGCCCCAGGATCATGACCGTTCATTCTCAAGACCTCCAGCCCCAGGATTATGACCGTTCAGGATCATGACCGTTCATCCTCAAGATCTCAAGCCCCAGGATCATGACCCTTTCATCCTCAAGACCTCCAGCCCCAAGACCATGACCGTTCATCCTCAAGACCTCCAGCCCCAGGATCATGACCGTTCAGGATCATGGTCGTTCATCCTCAAGACCTCCAGCCCCAAGATCATGACCGTTCATCCTCAAGTTCTCCAGCCCCAGGATCATGACCATTCAGGATCATGACTGTTCATCCTCAAGACCTCCAGCCTCAGGATCATGACCGTTCATCCTCAAGACCTCCAGCCCCAGGATCATGACCGTTCATCCTCAAGTCCTCCAGCCCCAGGATCATGACCATTCATCTTATGACCTCCAGCTGTCTTAAGATTTTACTACACTTCGCTCTTAGCTTCACAGCAGTTTACTGCGCTTAAACTGGGAATTTACCATAGACATTTTCACTACAATACTGAGAATTACCTTAGCTCTTCAGGACAAAATTGAAAATAATCGTTTAAGTACAAGACTAAGTTCAGGAATATCCTGCAAGTCTGAGACAACTTCTTGATCCTGGGCCCGTCTTAACGTCATTAGCCAAAAATTCAACCACAGCTGCAATGAAAATGTTTTGCTCTAGGAAGTTTAAACTTTGTACACCAATTCTTTACTGCATAGCAAGGCACCATACACTTCTTTCCTGTTCTGAGTTTGACTTTTTAAACACTTTAAGCTTGACAAATAGGACCCCTGGAGTCTGGAGTGGATGAAGTGGCTTTTGCTCAAAACACGGGATTATATTATTTCATAGACTCAAGTTAATACATGAAAGTAAGATATGTGACAGATATGTAGGCCAGACACATGTATCTGTACTGCTAACCTAAATATAACATAAGAAGAACTTCATTTTCCATGATTCTGCGAGTTCTGCTGATTTTAGAAAGGTGCTTTAAACTTTGTTTGGAAGGTAGGATAATATGTCACTAGGAAAATGTAGGTTTCAGCATTAAAGATGACATTCACCTGCCTTTGAAAATGTACATTTGTGGATGAAATTTTAGAACCATTTGGGTAGGTCAGATATTTGTACACAGTTCACATATCGTGTATGTATCTGGCAGATACAGGTCAGATATTTGTACACAGTTCACATATCGTGTATGTATCTGGCAGATACAGGTCAGATATTTGTACACAGTTCACATATCGTGTATGTATCTGGCAGATACAAGTCAGATATTTGTACACAGTTCACATATCGTGTATGTATCTGGCAGATACAAGTCAGATATTTGTACACAGTTCACATATCGTGGATGTATCTGGCAGATACAAGTCAGATATTTGTACACAGTTCACATATCGTGGATGTATCTGGCAGATACAAGTCAGATATTTGTACACAGTTCACATACGGTGGGTGTGTCTAGCAGATATGTGTACATGTAAGTCTGATACAAGCACCACGCTAATACATGTACAATTTACCTCAAACCTAGAAAGACAGAGAGCATCTAGTTACTGAGATGCCTGTAAACCCTTCACACACTCTCTCCCCACAGGTGGAAATTCTGCCTCATGTCAAATTCCCCCTAAGGAATTGGCCCATGACAAGAATGCCTCAAACAAAAGATAGAATGCACAGCTCTCATACACGTAAGTGTACTGTAAGAGTGAAACTGTTGGTCTCTTGCCAATCTTGTCAACCTGCTAAACATGTGAAATGCCTTATACATTTATAAAAGGGGTGTATAAACTGAGTATGCAGGGCACAATTTTAATTTTCACTCAACACCGATTATTTAACTCTTGACCTACAAGGATATTTACCTGTAAATACACATCTATCACTGGCTAAAACTGACAGCTCTTAAACCTGATACCACACTACATGTAGGTAGAGATTAAAATGTCACACTACATAACGGTATAAAATAAGAATACCTTAACTCTGTACAGTCCAACCTGGTTAGTATAGAAGTAACAAAAAGACATCAACAGTCTGCAGTCTCATGAGAACAAGGTGCAGTTATCACAGAATGTACATATGGGAATAGTGTAAACTGTCTGGTTATCTCCCCTGGTACTGATCACAACACACTACATATAAACATGTATGTGCATGTCACATTCTTCAATATCATCCTTCGGCAAATATGTACCAGCCAATCACAGGTAAATAAAATCATACATGAGCACAGACTTTTCACGGCTAGCTATACAAATGTACAACAACAACAACAAGTTTACACTTCCATAATTACACAGATTTCTACACAAGTTCGAGGGAGTGCTCCCCTCATTGTATCACGCACATCTTCTTGAATTCTGTCTCAAATTCATCGTCTATTTCCTGCATGTCAGGCTCCTTCCCACGAATATCTGGGTAAAATTTATTGTAGTTCATGTCAGCACGTTCGTAAAACAGGATGTAGGCGGCATTCATGTCCATCTGGTCCACAGCAACTTCCTGCAAAGAAGAGAAGCAAAAACACATATACAAAGGGAGACAACTGGTGACAATCTTCATTATTCCTCTTGTGGATACATTTTCGCCCATTTACATCTCTCTTTTTCTTTGCCATTTATGTTCAACCAGTATTATTTGTTTAATACTTTCACAGAAAATCTGGGTCATGAGTTTCAGCAGTAAACCCAAAATTGTTGGGGAAAAACAAGATAGAGTTCTACATGTCACCGTTCTGTTAAAAATATTTTCAACCTAAAATTCTTAAAATGTCAAAAAAAGGTTTGGAACCATTAAGGTTTGAAGTAGTGCTTACACTTTAATATGCACTGTACATTTATCAGCAGATATGTGTACATGTAGGTAACGCCAAGCTGATACAGGTACACTTGTGGTACTGGAGCAACATGAAAGCTGACCACAAAACACATGCAGTCTATGTACTCAACTTGTATTCCTTAAAGAATGTGTCTACAAACCAAATCATTCATATAATGGCAATGGTCATTTGACTGTTGTTTAAACCAATACTCAAGAATTTTTCACTTCTAAGTCAGCAACCAGTTGATCTTTGATCATTGATCTTTGACGAGTTACTGGCAAACTTTCCCACGTGGGAAACAGCAAACTTTATGCAAGACCACATGAAGTTACACTGCCGACTGCTTATTGCCACCAATGCCCCGAGAACAAATGAAGAAAAAGAATTCCGCATTCCTTGGAAGTTACCTGTCCGAGAATGGGTCTAAACCCATGTCTTTGGTGACCTGGCGATTGAAAGGAAAGCCTCTTTAACCACTCAGCCACGGGCCTGATGCTAGATAGTAACAGAAGTTTTTTTTGTTTTTTTGATGAGTATATCGCAAAGTGCATACATGCAGCTGTTATCTCCTTACCTTGCAGGAACTGTCGTTATAGCAGTACCATTTATCGTTGGGATTTTTAGCATAGGCCACATAATGACCTCCTCCCAGAATACCTGTGTGACACTGAAAATACAACAACATAAGTAGCCTTGATTATAGTTTTATGTTTTCATCTGGTAGTCATTAGCGGCTTTATGAAAGAGACAATTCTGAATTGAGACGAATGGTTGCAAATACAAGTTAAGAACAGAGAAGAAAAACTTTGCTTATCCACAATTTTGTGCTTCAACACTATTCTGTGCTTCTACACACCTGTGTGCCTCCACACAATTCTGTGCTTCCACACAACTGTGTGCCTCCATAGGCCTACTATTCTGTGCTTCCACACAACTCTGTGCCTCCACACTATTCTGTGATTCCACACAACTGCGTGCCTTCACACTATTCTGTGCTTCCACACAACTATGTGCCTCCTCACTATTCTGTGATTCCACACAACTATGTGCCTCCACACTATTATGAGTTCCACACTATTCTGTGCCTCCACAATGCTGTGTGCCTACACACACAACACTCCCATTACAAAACCTGCTGTATTATTTGATCTACAGACTAATAATTCATATAATGTAATTCTTGTGATAGTCAACAATGTCAACATAAGACGACGGTGAAAAGTGCTGTATTTTTTTCTTTGCCAAAATACCATGTGAGGATGTGAGGATGTAAGGACAAACAAGATGTTACACTTGTGAATGTAACCTAGAAAGTGGTTTAAGTCACAGTATTTTCTTTATCTGGGACACACAGCTAATGGTAGTACCAAATAAGCTAATTGTATATCATGAATGAATGCTTGGGGTTTAATGTCCTTTCGTTCAAGGAATCCATGCCACCAAAGTGATGCCGCTACTGAAATATCAGGCAGACACCAGACACTCAGACACATTATACTGACACTGGGCCAACCAGTCCTGTTTCCTTGCTGTGACCTCTCACTGCTGAGCACCAAGTCAGGCTGCAAGAACTAACATTTTTTGAGGTCTTTGTTAAGACCCATTCCAGGTTTGATTCTGGGTCTCCTGACTTAGAGGTGGACCCTCCAACTATTAAGCCACCAAAGCGATCTGTTAATATTGAAAGACTCCTCAAAGAGTTCAGTGAGTACATGCACATGTATTCTCTGCAGAACTTACTGATAAGGCGTAGAGGTTATAGCGGACCCCGTTGTAGTCTCCACTCTCAGAATGAGGTCGTCCAGTCCTCATGGAGATGCCCACAGGATCTGGACATGGTTTACTCGATACTTTAGTTTTGCTGGAGTCGTCTCCCCTAGCAGCTTCTAAAAGAATCAAAATAGAAAATTACAACAAGGCAGCATAAGAAAATTATGAATGCAGAGAGGCTGTATACCTCCTAACAAATGACAACATGCATGAAAAAAGGAATCTGCTCCAGAAGAATCGGAAATTGAACTACGGCAAATTCTTCAACATTTTCATTTTCATGTTTGCAAGATGTTTTATTCAAGCATATTCTGAGAGCACTGTTTTGTCCAGGCAGATGAAGTCATTTAGGTGAAGCCTTGAAATTGGCCCACCAGGACTGATGCACTCATATGGCACATTCCTGGCTCATAATAATCATCTTTAGCAGACTTCAAAAGTTAGATCATCTTTTTCATCTCTCTTCCTAAATAATTCGAGGTATCTTATTTACCATCTTTTCTTTGAAGGAAATCCCAGGACCCCATCTCTCTCACTATCCACACACACTCACCTTTACTCATGTTACTTGCTCGCTTGTCAGCTACCTGAGATGATGTGGCTGAGTTTTGATTAGATTGCATACAGCTCCCATTCATGTCATGTGACTCAGGGTAGCCATTGGATAGTTTGCCTTCAGCAGGGCAGCGGGGTGCCAGGTACTGGGTGGGGTCAAAGTCCTCGGTGGGGAACTTGACGATCTTGTGAGACTTGACCCAGCGGCCTGCCACAAACTGGAATCTCTTCAGGTTGATGATCTACAACAGGGAAACAAAACACTGTAACACTTAGAAAGTCCAGACATTAAAAACTGACATGCAATGCAACACTGTAACACTTAGAAAGTCCAAAGACTAAAAAGCACTATATTAAAAGTAAAATGACACAAAATGCAAAACTTTAAGACTTAAAAAGTTCAGAAATGTACAAAGTATCACATGTATAGCTTTCACCTGATTTTCAATCAAACTATTCACTCTTCTGAATTACTCTTGGTGAAAAAATTCCATGAAATTTTCGATTTACTGCTTATCACATATAATTTTACGTGCTTTTTTACAAACCTATTTACAGCAATTTGATCAATTAGTGAAAAACTCAAAGAAAGCTGAAATCTGAGGTTATACTTATGAAGTCTGACCAGTATGGGTGGGAGTCTCCAGATGTCAAGTTTCTTTGCGGCACGGCAGTGTTTCTTACACTTGGAGCAGTAGTACAGCTCTTCTTCCTCTAGCTCCTCTTCCTTGGTGAATGCGTGCAGACAAGTGTCCAGGTCAATCGGCTCTGACTGTAACCGTCGACTCTCTTCAACACTGCCGTGCTCCTCAAAAAACTGACAGAGGAAAGGTTTAAGTTAAATAGGATCTCAACAACAGGACTGAATCGGAAACAGCCTAACACAAGTCAGTCCTGGCTGTTTAATCTTTCGCTCATTCCCTAGTTGATGTTTTCTGTTCTGACACTGTTTTTGTATAGCTGTTTTCATAAAATAAAGAGGCAGTTCAACAGCATTGTGGGATACCAGGAGAGAATTTTTGCACAAATCGAAACAACTTAAATGTAAAGGCAGACAATTTTCCTCACTGTTTAGCTATTGGATCATGTTCATTGGAAAACTTATTATGCATGCTAGGCCTTCAATTACACAGAGTCATACAAGTTAGATTCTCAGATGAACTAAAAATCTGCATTTAGGACTGTGGGGATGGTAAAACATTCAGTCAACACCAATTCAGACCAAGCCCAGTGGCTGCATGTGTAGCCCAACTTCATATACATGTACACGTGCACTGGAATGTCCATGCTTGCGGGAGGTGGTTCGGGAGTTTATTCTTAGGAATTACGGAGTCGTGAATGATCTTTTAAATAAAGCACTATATTCATTGGGGGTCATTTAATGATCTGCCAAACCATGGAAATTTAAATCAATGCCTGAGTTTTTTGCCTCACAGAAGACATTGACTGCCTGGAGCACTTTTCTGGGATAAATGTTTCCAAGATGAAGATAGGGCTGATTTGCAGCAGAACACTTGGCTACTGACCCTTATCAGGGCTAAATCTTTGTTATATAACACAAGGGTCAAGGGTAGGGACTGGTTATGTACTGAGGTAGTCCCTCGTTTTCAGTCTGGGGCTTCAAATCTATGTACAAAGCTATGTAGGTCAAAGCAACTGTCTGACAGTCCGGCTAGGCTATATGTTGGAGGCTTACATCCTCTAATATAGGTAGATTCAAGAAATAATTTATATTAAGTGTTTCCTATTTTTCATCATGTCGATCTATCTCTACTGTCCTTTAGAGTTTATGTTTAGGCTTTAATGTGAGTTTGTGTCATCCCAGAAGACCAGGCAAATTTCTTGCCTATTCACAGCAATGCAGAAATAAAAAAATGCATGATAAAATTAATGAATATGAAAGTATTTTAACAGTTACTTAAGTGCTCACAAAGACTGGATTTTACCATTTATTTTGTAGTTATTGTTAACAAAAACAGATGTACACTGTAATGTAGAGAAAAAAGTAATAATTCGGAACCATCCACTGATGTGATGTTGGACAATTAATCAGTACATGGAAAAAATAAATACATAAAGCCACAAAATCCTTCACAACTGACCAATATAAAAAAGCAGAAGTATCAAACTTTATCAAATCCTCAATGCTATAGACATGTACACTCAGACATGCCGTGTTCTCAGCAGCTGTGTGCAGGCCACTGTACTGGGTATGAAGATACATCTTTTGGGGGTACTGGAGGGGTGTTTGGGAGTGGCGAGGAGTGCCTTACAAACCATCATGGTATTTCCACATGGCCGGTAATGAACGGCAATGTTTGTAGTTTGGACACACTAACTTGTCTAAAGGCTTCTTCACGCTCACCAGTCATGGCCTACATATATACTTGAAATTATCATTTAAATTTCAAGGACGCGGTGTTGGCCCCTGTAGCAGATTTGAGTTTTAACCATAAGGGACTGATCTGTTTTGGTCTCCAATCGATGTCATGGTCACAGGAAACTTCATACATAAAGGATGTGTTTATATATGGATTTGTGTGGGTTCCTAGCAGTTTTAGCCAAGCAAATTAGCTGATCACTCTCATTTCTGTATTACACAGT
The DNA here is from genome assembly GCF_032854445.1 of Liolophura sinensis. Taxonomy (NCBI): domain Eukaryota; kingdom Metazoa; phylum Mollusca; class Polyplacophora; order Chitonida; family Chitonidae; genus Liolophura; species Liolophura sinensis. The sequence continues at coordinate 29,956,834 of NC_088304.1, read as the reverse complement.
CCTCTCTTCTTTCAAGAACTATGTCAAAAAACCTGTGAACATGTGTACTGAATTATGTTCCCCTATTTAAGCCCCACTGGGCCCCATGCAGAGTAACTGATTCATTTTTTTGGCTACTTCTTGTTTTCCTTTGAAGGCAGAACAGATTCGGCATCATTTCTGGACTTCTCTTTTCGGTCAAAATTGATGACACGTGCACTCTGTAAATTTCATTTGTTTATACAGCCCTATGCCCTGCTCAGATTATACAGCCCTACGCCCTGCTCAGATTATACAGCCCTACGCCCTGCTCAGAATATACAGCCCTACGCCTTGCTCAGATTATACAGCCCTATGCCCTGTTCAGATTATACAGCCCTATGCCCTGCTCAGATTATACAGCCCTACGCCCTGCTCAGATTATACAGCCCTATGCCCTGCTCAGATTATACAGTCCTATGCCCTGCTCAGATTATACAGCCTTATGCCCTGCTCAGATTATACAACCCTATGCCCTGCTCAGATTATACAGCCCTATGCCCTGCTCAGATTATACAGCCTTATGCCCTGCTCAGATTATACAGCCTTATGCCCTGCTCAGATTATACAGCCCTACGCCCCGCTCAGATTATACAGCCCTATGCCCTGCTCAGATTATACAGTCCTATGCCCTGCTCAGATTATACAGCCCTATGCCCTGCTCAGATTATACAGCCCTATGCCCTGCTCAGATTATACAGTCCTATGCCCTGCTCAGATTATACAGCCCTATTCCCTGCTCAGATTATACAGCCCTATGCCCTGCTCAGATTATACGGCCCTATTCCCTGCTCAGATTATACGGCCCTATGCCCTGCTCAGATTATACGGCCCTATGCCCTGCTCAGATTATACGGCCCTATGCCCTGCTCAGATTATACGGCCCTATGCCCTGCTCAGATTATACGGCCCTATGCCCTGCTCAGATTATACGGCCCTATGCCCTGCTCAGATTATACAGCCCTATGTCCTGCTCAGATTGTATCGAAGAAGACTAAACAATTTTATGAACACTGCTCCTAATCCGATATCTGTGACATGTGTACTACCAAATTAATGTAAATTCTGAGGATGTTTTGGAGCAAACGCAGTTAGAATATGAATAGAATATTCAGCATATGAATGAAACAGGCAGTGGGTCTATGGCTTGACTGACATACACCTGGCTGGGAGAATCAGACCTCATCTGTATCATTTCTGTAGTAGGCCTACAAACCAAGGATTCGTGTACACCGATGTCTGTCTAAAGTAACGTAGGAATTTATAATATGAAATCCTTGAAACCGAGGGATTAAAGCAGATTTAACACTCGAACAAATGAATGCTATCATTTCTGTCAGGATTTAAAAAGCTCATGATTGAGAGGCACTCTTGTAAATGTGTGCCAGTCGCCACCTTCTTAAAGCCTCGGGTCTGAGCTGTGAAAATAACGGTCTACATTCTGTAGAGCTGTTAAATGGTGATCATTACATCGACAAGCATTACAATTTTAAACTTTACCGTAAGTTCTTCACTGGCAAGCTATTTTACTACTTTCACCCTTGCTTCTTTTATGACTCCTTTACAAGTGCTGTCACGTCATGGCATACACAGTGAAAGTTGACATTTTCGATCAATATTCTCTTCCGTAATACCAATTTTTCAATTATTTTCCGCTAGATTCATGTGTATAGTTCAAATATATCCCTGTAATTCTTATGGCATCTTGTGTGACTGCTGATCCTGTGATCCTACATGAAGGATCACACTTGAATGCATGAACTTTCATACAGTCCTCTTGTCTCACAGCAATCTTGACTGGCAAGACTTCAGGAACTCGCCAGCTATCCGGGTCCTGCCATTAAGCGCTCCAAACTTGCTCCCTTACTTTGCAGTCTTATCAACATCCCATTCACATCAACGCAATCAAACAACTTGAAGTACCAGCAAAATATTGTTTTGCCTTTCACAAAAATCCTACACATCCTCTGTCTCTCAGTTGTTACAACCCAGCTTCCTGTCTTACCCTCTCATGTGAGGTCTGGTAACGCAGATGGAGTGCTGTGGGTTCCCAGTCTATGGCCAGGAAGGAGCTTCCAAACTGAAATGGGGTGTTGTTACAGTCTATTTTACATCCTCTGCAAAATCTGAAACACAAAGTGAAATTTAAAGAATGCAGGGTAAGATTTCAGCATGTTCTATTTTAACTGACATACAGAAAGTGTTATCCAATGACTTACAAAAATTTTCTGGTACACAGAGTAAAGTTCATCTGACCCTTGTGTTTTTTTGTTTTTGTTCTTTTTTTGCCTTAAGGCATGGAAAGGGAATGAATGGACATTTAAAACTCACTCCTTAATGAAGAACAAAATGCTTGTCACCAGCATTGGTCATTTACCATTCACAATATCTACACATTTCAAACCGAAATACATGTTTACTTATTTAATCAAAATTACTTCTCAAAATACACTGCAGGCATAAATTGCCGCTTAACCATCTCCTTGGCTATAAAATAAATCAGCATCACACAACTAAATGAAAGTACAAGTTATACATACGATGTAGAGGAAAAGTTACACACACGATGTAGAAGAGAACTTACTTATACCAGGGGCACCAGGCACATGTGTAGCCATCCTTCTGTACCACTTTCAGCGTGAACGGGTACTCATAACCCAGGCTGTCATCGCTGTATAAGCACAAACATTAAAGTCATATCACCTGCTTTCACACTAACCAGACATAGCTATAGATACAGAATATCTCACACATAGTTGCATCCCATATTATTAACAGATCTAGAGTGGCTTTAGAACTTCTGGCACTTTCTCCGTAAGCCTGTCATATATTCTACAAAAAGCAACCTTTAACAATTTCAGCTGGGAACAAACAAATAAATAAAATGTAAATATTAATATATGGTTTCATTTCACTGCAGAAGCAAAGTACAAACAATATAGATAAGCTTCTTCACAATCTGTAGTTTTACCCAAAACACCAAATCACTTATTTAATATCTTCTTATCATAGTCGTGAATTTTTTTATTTATTTATTCATTGGATTGGTGTTTTACACCGTGCTCAAGAATATTTCACCTATACGATGACGGCCAGCATAATGGTGGGAGGAAACCGGGCAGGCCTGGAGGAAACCCATAATCATTCAGCAGGTTGCTGAATTTAAATCCCATAAATCCCACTCCGGCAGTACAACATTTATAATAATATCAAGGCAAGTGAAGTCGTGGAAAACATAAATTTCTGAACCGAGGAACAAGCTCCTGTGAAAACCACCATTTTGTCAAGCCTTTTAGCTGCCATATTACATGTACGGTGAGAGCAAATCTTAAAGCCTGCGACATACCAGTCCTGGGCATGGTTGGTGGTCTTACTCTCTGATGGGGGAAGGGGGCTGACTAGTCTAGCAACCTGTGTCCACACAAACTGATACAGGTCCTGATTGGATGTCTTGTCGTGACACGGCAGGATGATTGGTGTCCCGAACAGGCTGGGTCGAGACTTCTGGGAGGACAGGAAGTAGACGTCCAGGTGTATCTGAGGACGAGGAACTTGAGTGTACTATAAAGGACAGCTATAAAGGTGATCAGAATAACACAGGAGAGAACTGCACAAAGGGAGGTACATCCTTTGTACACCTGAGTATTCAAATGAAGTGAATAAACGGATAAAAGTGATAAAATTTACCTCTAGGTGAAAGCATTAACTCATTAAAGATTAAAGATTTGTCAGTGTACACAATCCACTGTTCACATATTCAATCAAAATTACTTCTTGCACTTAGTCCAGACAAAGTTTCCATTTCATTGCGTTCAATGTGACAAGCACAATGAATAATAAAACATCCATTTCTTTGCAATTTCGCCCTTTTACCACGTACCATCTTGCGATGCACCCCTATGACAAATCCATTAAAGATGTCTCCGACAGTGCGGGGGAGGCTTTCTGTGGAGGCACCGTTGGTGCTGGCCGAGCTGGGGTTGCGGCTGTGCCCTGGGCTGGTGGGTATGGAGGAGCCATTAACAGGGCTATTTGTTAAGGATAGTAAGGTGCCCATGGTCTGTGCAGGGTCTAGCTGATGTGGATGGCCGTTAAGCTGATCCCCTGGGCCCTCACCATTCACCAGCTCAGCTCCACAGGGAGTACAACTGGCCTTTTCTGAAGACATAACAGTTATGGTAGAATAATGCACAAAGCTTCTCTTCAGCAAGTCAATTTGACGTTTTATTGCTGAAACCTAAAATACACTATTAACATTAGTCAGTTAACTCTGAAAACTGAAAAAGACAGACACTGGTTTTCTTTTTTTTTCTACAACTTTCAACAAAGCCTAAGAAAGCTATATACCTAGCAATTTATATCTGGAACACTGTCCACAAACACGTAATGATTTTCATCAGTATAACAAAGATCAGGCAGTGTAAATGTACATACTGCAGCAGGTGTGTTTTCCCCTCTGAATCTCATTAAGCCCCACACTCTCTGCAACTGTCCCAGCCTTCTCTTCCTCCTCAGTCATGGGGTCAATGTCAGGGGGTGGGGGCAGCTCGTATGCATACAGAGTTCCCCCTAACAGAGTACGGATCTTCTGGTTGTCCTGGGGTAATGTCTGCAACATATAAATGGACAAAGTTAGGAGATTTAATGGTCAGACCATTTTTCTTTTCATTCTTTCCTCAACACTAAATGTCTGTAATGGGTAATTCTGGTACATGAAAAGGTAATACTTCATGTCACAGGGGGGCCTCCGTGGCTCAGTCGGTCAGCGCGCTAGCGCAGCGCAATAACCCTGGAGTCTCTCACCAATGTGGTCGCTTTGAGTTCAAGTCCAGCTCATGCTGGCTTCCTCTCCGGCCGTACATGGGAAGGTCTGCCAGCAATCTGCGGATGGTTGTGGGTTTCCCCCGGGCTGTGCCCGGTTTCCACCCACCATAATGCTGGCCCCCGTCATATAAGTGAAATATTCTTGAGTACGGCGTAAAACACCAATCAAATAAATAAATAAATAAATCATGTCACAGGTTTTGAAAAGTTTGTTACATGAAATGAAATATTTTTTATGTTCGCTCGTTTTTTTTCCTTTATTCATTTTACCCTCAGAAATCAAACTACATGTACATACTGTTCTAGGAAAACTGACTGTAAATCTTCAACCTTTTCAACCAGTAGAGCACCTTTTTCAGTGGAAATTATACATACAATTATGGTGAAAATGATGATAAAAATAATTCATAAAACCGTGCAAATTATTTCTGTACACCACATAGTTCTGTCAGAATGTTTCAAAATATTGGTTGCAGTGGTGATTGAAAAGGTTGAAGAATTGGGGTAAGCCTAGATACAGATGACATTCTTTCCTGAAACGTTGGAACGTGACCCTATATATCTGGAGCTTTATTATTGTGTTGCTCCTGTAAGTTACAGATTACAAGTGTACAACAGCATTCATATGATGTACCTGTAACAGCTGAGAACAATTCCGATAGGTATTAAGCTGCAGGTCACAAGCAGCATAGTAATCTTGATGTTCACCGATCTTCCCCCATTATACGTAATCAATACTTTGAAATTTATTTATTTATTTATTTATTTATTTGATTGGCGTTTTACGCCGTACTCAAGAATATTTCACTTATACGACGGCGGCCAGCATTATGGTGGGAGGAAACCGGGCACAGCCCGGGAGAAACCCACAACCATCTGCAGGTTGTTGGCAGACCTTCCCACGTACGGCCAGAGAGGAAGTCCAGGTGCTGGACTTGAACTCACAACGACCGCATTGGGTGTTTCTTGTTAAGATTTAGTCAGTGGACAAGTCTGTTTGGCAAGGGGCTTTTTAATATTGAATAGATTGGATTTTATGGAGATTAGAAAGTGTATTAAATACTTCAGCATGTGTCTAGCTTTAGCAAGTTGTGCCTGAGTTGGAGACTTAACACAAAAAGAAATGCTTTTTCTTCTTTTACAAGGAAGTATGAAAAAACATCAAAGCAGTTAGCTACACTGTACATGCCAAAAATTGAGCTATAAACATAAAATGGCCATAAAACTAGGAGTGTCTATCAACAAAATAACAAGGAAATATGAAACACCGGACGACCTTGAATATACCTCATGACCTTGAATGCTGCTGCCAGATGTAAAAAGAGCTGCACCATGGGTACTTTAATAAAGACTGCGTGTGTAATCAATAGATCCAAGTACAAACAGGAAACACTTGTCAGAATAGTCAACACAAAACCCAGCTCGTCATCAGCCTGGGAAAAACACAACAAAAGCTCAGGGCCTGCCATAAAACACCCCATAGTTTTACTGCTGGGAAGACAAACATGTCTGGTAGCCATAAAACAAACTGTCCTCTTTGGAATTAACCATTAATTCTAAATTACAGATTCTGTAAAGTGGAATGTCAACAAAAGTCCAACATGGAGAATATGATCACTTGAATAGTTTAAATAAATTCGCATATGAGACGTGATGTGCAGGAAATCCCTCTACAGTTCTGCGCCATATGGCGAATATCTGAGGCACCAGCCAACTTTAGCACAGACGTCATGAGATCGTGTGGAGGGGGTGGGCGGTGGGGACAATTGTCAGAACCACCAAGGAGCAATTAAGTCCTCAAAATGCAGCTCTCAGTGCTAGATCTAGATTTATTAGGCAACAAAAATATTTGCACTTTCATTAGAGGTACTATTTATGCTGTCACTTGTGACACAGTTCTTTTTTAGCCAATCGGGTGAGATGACAAACTGTCGGTAGGAAATCCATTTTCCGCCCATGACAGTGAGTCTCCCCAGAAGCTTTACAGGTGCCGTTACAATAAGTAAGAGAGAGTATAATACTTCCACAGCTATTCAGGTAAGTACAAAAATAAGTTTATGGGCCCTTCCTGGTTCAGATATGTAAAGTACTGGCTTGCTGTGACTATCAGGTCATTGATAATGCAATGAAGTTGCATGTTCGAATCCAGCTCTCCTCAATATTAGAGTATAAAGTACTGTAGAATGGCAGCACCAGGCTCTGTGAAGTGTATATGTGTTTTAAGGTAGTAAATTTAAGACATTTAATGGTTAATTTATTAACCATTATTTCTACATGTACAACAAAACTGTCAGCACTGCTACACATTTTCAGGAGTCACAATGAAATGAGTCAGTCCCTGCTGATGTATTGGGGTGTGGTGTTCCTGGCACGTATCAAAACAGTGTCTCTCCTGATGTATTTGGATATGGTATTATTTTCTGGCCCATATCAAAACAGTGTCTCTCCTGATGTACTGGGGTTTTCTGGCCTGTATGAAAACAGTGTCCCTCCTGATGTACTGGGATATGGCATTTTCTGGCCCATGTCAAACAGTCTTTCCTGATGTAATGGGGAGTGGTGTTTCTGGCCCATATAAAAACAGTGTCTCTCCTGATGTACTTGGGTGTGGTGTTTCTGGCACGTATCAAAACAGTGTCTCTCCTGATGTATTTGCATATGGTATTTTCTAGCCCATATCAAAACGGTGTATCTCCTGATGTACTGGGGTTTTCTGGCCTGTATGAAAACAGTGTCCCTCCTGATGTCATGGGATATGGTATTTTCTGGCCCATGTCAAAACAGTGTCTCTCCTGATGTACTGGGGTCTGGTGTTTCTGGCTCATATCAAAACAGTGTCTATCCTGATGTACTGGGATATGGTATTTTCTGGCCCACATCAAAACAGAGTCTTTCCTGATGTACTGGGGAGTGGTGTTTCTGGCCCATATCAAAACAGTGTCTCTCCTGATGTACTGGTGTGTGGTTTTTACTGGCCCATATCAAAACAGTGTCTCTCCTGATGTATTGGGGTGTGGTGTTTCTGGCCCACATCAAAACAGTGTCCCTCCTGATGTATTGGGATATGGTATTTTCTGGCCCATAACAAAACAGTGTCCCTCCTGATGTATTGGGGTGAGGTGTTTCTGGCCTAAATCAAAACACTGTCTCTCCTGATGTACTGGGGTGTGGAGTTTCTGGCCATATCAAAAAGAGTGGCTCTTCTGATGTACTGGGATGTGGTGTTTCTGGCCCACATCAAAGCACTGTCCCTCCTGATGTATTGGGGTATGGAGTTTCTGGCATATATCAAAACAGTGTCTCTCCTGATGGAGTGTGGTGTTTCCGGCCCATATCAAAACTGTCTTCTGATGTATTAAGATGTGGTGTCTTCTGATGTATTAAGATGTGGTGTCTTCTGATGTATTAAAATGTGGTGCTTTCTGATGTATTAAAATGTGGTGTCTTCTGGTGTATTAAGATAAGGTGCCTTCTGATGTATTAAAATGCAGTGCCTTCTGATGTATTAAGATGTGGTGCCTACTGGTGTATTAAGATGTGGTGCCTTCTGATGTATTAAGATGTGGTGCCTTCTGATGTATTCTGATGCTTCCCCTAACAATTTACATGTAACTGTACATGTACAATTTACTGTTGCAGGGTTTTACACTGGCAGGCTTTAAAGCACATTCACCAATATCAGCATAGGATGTCTTTTTACCCTGTGAATATTTCCTATGCCAACCCTGGCAACTACTGCAGGGATGGTGGCTGCGACTTCAACATGAACAGCGTCTACGACAGGCTTCGAGAGGATGACTTTCAGAACATACTAATCATCACCATTTTGCTTGGGATCCTGAGCTGTGTGGGTTCTCTTGGGAACCTCTGCGTCCTGATTGTGTTTTCACTGAGGTTCCAGCAAAGAACCTCGACCTACTTCATCCTCAGTCTGGCCACCATTGACTTCATCATCTGTGTGTTCGTCATCCCCGGACTCATCGTGAAGACCTGGTATCACCAGTTTTATTTTGATTGGCTGTGCAAGCTGTGGGAAATGTTCAGAATGTACTCTCTGCCCACCTCGGCATTCCTCCTTGTCGCCATTGCCAGCGACCGATACTTCCTGATCTGTATGGCTACAAACAAAATCATGACAAAGAGACGAGCAAAGCTTATCATTTTCACCATAGCAATCCTGGGTGTGGGGCTAAGTATCCCACCCTTACTGGCTGTTGGAGTGTATGAAATCGATGATGATGGCTCGCAGATGTACCGCGGAATCTGCATTGAGAACTACTGGCTGATAAGTGTCCAAGGGCTTCACAGCTACTGGATATTTGTCACCACGCTGTTCTGTATCATGATGCTGCTCATCGCTGTCCTCTACACAAAGATTTTCATGACCGTCTACAGACAGGACCACAGATGGCGACGACGAAATCAGCGCAACAAAGTTTTTCCTCCCAGCCAAAACAGGGGAGACACCACAGATCAAACTCAGACGGCTGAATTTCAGAAAACAGAGATGGATTCCGTTAGTTTTCCAGCAGGTACAAGGAGGCTGCAAACTAACGATACCTCTGTAACAGGAGTGCACGTAGATCGAGTGATTCACACAGACATTTCAAAGATCCCTTGTGCTGACATCCATGTCACAGGTGACAGAGCAGTGCACTTCACAGACAAGACAAAACCAAACCACACCAAAAGGAACAACTGGATGACTGACAAGAAGCAGTCTAGTACCAAGCTGTTTAAGTGCAACAACTCACGTGGTTTCCAACCGCAAAATATGGATGACACAATACAGAATGTAATACCAGATCCTACCAAAGACTACAAACAGCTGTTAGTGACAGCAAGCCAAGGCCTGCAGTCAAATGAAGATTTCAGAGCAGATAGTTCTGCTTCCAGCCAATGTGAAGAAAATGATCAGAACGTCACAAACAGGCCGTCTCCTTCGGGTAGCCTTCTGACTATGGGGCCTTCATCTTTACCAGAAACACCTCAATCAACCTCTGCAGCCAATGGGAAGATCAGCTCTCCATGTTTCCCAGCTGCCTTAACACCTGGTCTCACCTGTGACTCCTGTCACACCAGCCCTATCCTACCTTGTGTCGCAGACCAAGGCTCTACGGACTCTCCAACACGTCAAAGTGGATCTCTTTCAACTGGTCCCACAACTAAAACTACAATACCTACGGATGGCTTACAAAGTTCCATAAGGCAATCAGAAGACAGATGTCCTCAAAACCTGCAAAATGACCACAATGGTTACATGTTATCATATCATCAGTGCACCTGTCCCATTCAATTGTATGGATCTACAGAAAACAAGCTGCAAGTTCCCGAAGTCTCCTCTATGTCATGTTTCCGACTTGAATGGCATCTCAAAAACTCATGTTCAGTTTGCAATGACCTTGATGAGCAGAGGAGCTATTTGCCAGGCTCAATCATGTCCAATGAGTTGACGTGTTCATGCATTCCACCTAGGGTTTTTTTCAGACCTTACCGACAGGCAGGTTCTTCCACATCTTCAACACAAATCAGCGAAGACCCTTTGCCAAAGGCCTCTGTGAATGAACAGGGATACAACTGTGAAGCAATTACCACCTTATCTGTGGAGAATTTAACTGATCTATCTGATCGACGTGCTGGATTAGTGAAATACCCCGATACTGATCAGGGTACGCCTGAGCATGTGCAGGCTAAACCATCCCATGCTTCTGTTAGTCACAGTGCTACAAACAAACCAAATAGTGCCCGGTCCCCGTCCCAGCATAACGCTCACATCAAGATGGCTAGGGTTGTATTCATGGTGACTCTGGTCTATGTTGTGTCATTCTTACCCACGTTTCTCGTTTCTTATCAGGTCATTGAAAACGAAGCCATCTTTTACGTGTACTTTATCAACAATGCGGCAAATCCTATCATATATTCCTTCATGAACAGAAAGTTTCGTGCAGAGGTCAAAGGACTGTTGAAAGGATTCTTCTCCAAATTCAAAAATCACTGTTCGTGGAAAAATTAAATCTGTACACATTGGGAATGCTGAGAGTGTGAGGAAGTGGCCATGTTCACATGTTCTATATTGCTTAGTGTCGAGTCGAGTCATACCTATCTGCTCACATATATAAAAACATTTGTGTGTCCTTAATATGAGAAACCTTAATATGACAAATAATAAACAGGAGCCAAAAATGGCAAAGTTGTTTGTCTATAACAGCCAAATTACTTCCTTATTACCTTTTTATACCTGTTCACCTCATCATTCTTATCAACATTTAACTGTTTAACTGATTTAGGCATAAAATTGTTCTTCGATTAGCCAAACCATCGAGAATCACAACTGAAGCAAATTTCCTGGTTCAAACATTTATACTACATGTACTTTTATAGTGAGTGTTTCTGCCATTCTGGCATGAGAGGTGTACAAAATAAAGCCATGTTTCCATCAATTGCTGACTAAAACGAAACCAGGGACAGGTTTCCATCAAGTGCTGACTACAATGAAACCAGGGACAGGTTTCCATCAAGTGCTGACTAAAATAAAACCAGGCACATGTTTCCATCAAGTGCTGACCTAAAATGAAACCAGGAACATGTTTCTATCAAGTGCTGACCTAAAATGAAACCACAGACAGGTTTCCATCATGTGCTGACTAAAATGAAGCCAGGCGCATGTTTCCATCAAGTGCTGATTAAAATGAAACCAGGGACATGTTTAAATCAAGTGCTGACTAAAATGACACGAGGGAAATGTTTTCCATCAAGTGCTGACTAAAATGAAACCAGGGACATGTTTCCATCAAGTGCTGACTAAAATAAAACCAGGGACACGTTTCCATCAAGTGCTGACCTAAAATGAAACCAGGCACATGTTTCCATCAAGTGCTGACCTAAAATGAAACCAGGAACATGTTTCTATCAAGTGCTGAGTAAAATGAAACCACGGACAGGTTTCCATCATGTGCTGACTACAATGAAACCCGGGACAGGTTTCCATCAAGTACTGACTAAAATGAAACCATGGACATGTTTCCATCAAGTGCAGACTAAAATGTAACCAGGGACATGTTTCCATCAAGTTCTGATCTAAAATGAAACCAGGCACATGTTTCCATCAAGTGCTAACTAAAATGAAACCAGCGTCATGTTTCCAACAAGTGCTGATCTAAAATGAAACCAGGGACATGTTTCCATAAAGCGTTGACTAAAATGAAACCACAGAATTGTTTCCCTCAAGTGCTGACTAAAATGAAACCAGGCACATGTTTCCATCAAGTGCTGAGTAAAATGAAACCAGGCACATGTTTCCATCAAGTGCTGAATAAAATGACATGATGGACATGTTTTCCTCAAGTGCTGACTAAAATGAAACCAGGAACATGTTTCCATCAAGTTCTGATCTAAATGAAACCAGGGACATGTTTCCATCAAGTGCTGATCTAAAATGAAACCAGGGACATGTTTCCATCAAGTGCTGATCTAAAATGAAACCAGGGACATGTTTCCATCAAGTGCTGACTACAATGAAACCAAGGACATGTTTCCATCAAGTGCTGATCTAAAATGAAACCAGGGACATGTTTCCATCAAGTGCTGACTAAAATGAAACCAGGAACAGGTTTCCATCATGTGCTGATTAAATTTAACCAGAATTACACCAGAGTCATGGTTCAATGTGTTAAAAGAATTGGCCCACGCTGGCTGTACGTGGAAGGTATATCAGCAACCTGTAGACGGCCCTGTGCTTCCCTCTGGCTCTACCTGGATTCCCCTCACCACAATGCCAGCCGTCATCGTATAAGTTAAATATTCTTGAGTACAGTGTAAAACACCAATGAAATAAATAAATAATACATGTTTTCTCTGGATACAGTAACATTCATACTTCATTATCCATTCACCAGAAGCAGACACTGACCTTGACGATAGGTCCTAAGACCTCCACGAGGAGCAACTGATTGGCTGGAATGGCAGACAGACTGGAGAGCTCCTTCTTCAGGGTGCGATATTTCTCATCCATGTTTAACCTCATGCCGTACCGCAAGGGAACACTCCCATCTGACCTTATTACTGCGAACAACATAAACAAACTTAGCATTACATATAAAACATAAAACCTCAGAAAGAAGTTTATTAAGATGGAGATTTACAAGTTTACTATACATGTATTTAGCAGGTCTACATGGCCTAGTGGTTAGCAAGCCAGCGTCGGAAAATGAGCTGGAAGCCTCTCTCAATGCCAGCTTATGCTTCCTTCCTGTCCGGTCATACTTCAGAAGGTCTTCCAGCAACCTGCAGATGGTCATGGTTTTCCAATAAGCTCTGTCCGCTTTCCTCCCACCATAACCCCTTAAAACATAACGTAATATTGGTGTTGCCTAAAGATATATTTAAAATGTGACAGGACAATGCTATGTGACAGGACAATGCTGTGTGACAGGACAATGCTATGTGTGCTGCCCAAAGCAAAACAACATCCCATGCCATGTACATGATAAATCTTTCAACTCAAAGTTGTTGAATTGAAATTCGAACATAAAGTACGATTTCAGTGGTTAAGGGTCAGATGTAGTGGTCCCTTATTTTAACAGCTGAACCAATGATTGTACCTGAATGAACCTGATGAGCTAACTGACCTGTAATCTCCAGATGTATACAGCTGTCCATGGGCAGGGGGAGGGACAGGTAGTTGAAGGGGTCAAATCGCACGCTCACTGCCCCACACTCTTTACAGCTGACCTGAGACTTGAGCTGACCATGAAATAGGTCCACGATGATCGACTGGTTCCTCAGCAGGTGGTTGTCCCAGGCCTAACATCAACAACAACATGTACGACACATAACTTTTACATGTAGTGGACACCATTTAGGGCTTTAAAAAGACACATAACAAGTGTGGTTTATATTTCTTAATATTCAGTTTCAATGGCATTTGTCTTCTTGTAGAAAAGTACAATAAAGCATCGCAGTATTGTTCTTGAGGCTAAAAATGGTTTAAAATTACAGTCCTATAAAGGCTGCAGCAGTCAGCCCAGAAATAATGCAGCGTGCAGTCAAGCATGTAAAAATGCCAATGAAGACAGCTGTCTGAACTATTCTGTGGGTACAAGAGTGGGACTGGTAGAGCATTTAATTAATTGGTCTGTGATCAGAGTAAGCTTACTGTTTATGTCTCTGCCGAAGATATCGGACCAATAGTCCTTAGTTCCCACATAAACATAAATCTTTTAATATTTAATCACTTATAGGCTTTGTACAAGACCTACCTCCTTAGCGACTTCTGCGTCAGGTCTGCCATCACTGTCCTTCAGCTCTACATATGGCTTGTCATGAACTCTGTAAATGGATCAAAAGAATGCAGTCAAAACTGCTGTATTTATATAATTTTTTACGTGTATAAAGAAGAACTGGCTTCATGACAATATACATATAGGAATGCATTCAGTGATCTCCTTGCATATTTTAATGTTCTATATATCAAGACATTTTTGTACTTTACAAATTAGAAAAGAGCTTAACACAGATGCATGATGGTCTCTCATATGTTGAGTGTTCAAAAACTGATCATCTGTCTATTGCATAAGAAAAAGCTGTAGAAGACGGGAGATAGCTGTGGCAGTCACCTGTTGAGATCTTCATGCAAGCCATCCAGCAGGAAGCTGAGAAGCTCCTGTGAGTCATGTTGCTGGAAGCCATTGAAACGTGGAGCGTACTTCCCTATGGTCCACTGAAAACAACAACAGCCAGTTTCATTTTCTCCAATATACTGTATCAATGAAACAAAAGTCTGTGCACATGTATACCAGTACAGAATTCTTAAAAGTAAAAAGTTATCCACTGTACAGACTCAAAAACCTCTTCAGTACCCGTATACAGATTCAAAATCCTGTTTCTTCAAAATTTTTGAACAAAATAGTAGACAGACCCTTCTTGTAAAACCAACTCACCATCAACTGACTGTGATATTGTGTGATGTGTGGTAAAGCCAAGGTCAGTACTTCACACGTTCACTAGTCACGATATATCTGTGATATTACTGATGTAGAGTTCAGTAATGATTCAATCACATAAATACCTTACCAGTGTATTTATTTATCTTTTTGATTAGTGTGTTATGCCGTACTCAAGAATATTTTACTTATACGACGGCGGCCAGCATTACGGTGAGGGGGGTGGGGTCGTGGTGGGATGCAGAGCCGTCAAGAAACCCATGACCATCCACAGATGGCTGGCAGATACCAGTATATGGCAACACCACACTAACATGTATGTCCATGTCTACCGGTGAAATTATATTTACATGTATACTCACATTCAAACACAAACATATAAATATAACGCTGTACTCAAGAATATTTCACTTATATGACGGCTGCAAATGTCATGATGAGAGAAAAATCAGGCACAGCCCTGGGGGAAACCCACAAAAATCTACAGGTTACTGGGATCCTTTCCCACATATGACCAGAGAGGGAGCCAGCATCAACTGGACTTGAACTCACAGCAGCTGGACTGTCGCAAGGTTCCCGGGTCATTCTACTGCTCTGGAATGAGAATCCCCTCGGCCACGGAGGAAACCCAAATACAAACATAACCAAATTTATTGCAAAGCACAGTTTGCACTCCCTCTGAGCTTCAGAGCGGTCAACACACCTCAGGTCATATTGTTACAGAAGACCATATTTATTGAAGGACCAGGTCAGTACTCACTCTGAGCTTGAGAGGAGCTATAGTCTTGGTGGTTCCACTCCAGATGTCCTTGACCAGGTCACCATACCTCTGAGCTATGTGACCCTTCATGCCCAATGGATTGGTTCTGAAATTCCACAGATGAAACGTATAAGTACCACAATGAACAGCATGCAATAAATGCACATTTTCAATGTTTCAATGTACACATGTTAAATGCGACAACACCACACCATTTTGAGCCCCTCAACACCACTGGCAACTAATACTTGCAATTAATATCACTGCATTTTCTTTTCACATAACTGTGTTTAAACCGGAGTGCTAGCGAGCATGTAAATTTGCTACTATTTAATCAATTACATATAAACCAGTTAGAATAAAACCCAAACTGAGGTAAACTGACATGAGGCACTATTTCCCCGGTTATGTGTGACTAGTCGTTGCTCCCCTACTCCATGACACCAAAGTGCTGCCACCACTCAGCCTTCTTGGGTTCATATGGGCAATTTAAGGGTATCTAAATTTTTCCCTGTTAAAGTCATTTATCCCCAGGATAATCAAGCTAAGATAAGTTCTTGCTTGTTTGTTTGCATCTTTAAATTAGATGGGTCATTGAATTTATTGAGTATCTGGCACAGAACGGTGGTTTACATGTACTTCTGCCATTCCTAGTTCCTCCACCTGTGAAGACAATCACACTTTGTAGTAAGACTTATCTGGCTATGTGACACCTAGGTGGAGCTCTTCCCATCTAGATTTCCAGTAGCTAGCTTACTGGCTTCAACAGTAGGGCTTGTTACCCTAAGTCATGGGTTCAAATCGCACCCAAGGCAATACGTTTACTGTAAATTTTCATCCTTTTCAGACACTAAACCACTTTTACATTGGTATGAATGCGTAAAATTATTGAAAACTGATTTGCTTGTGTCATTAAAGATACAAGCTTCATGAAACCGTGCAACTTACTTATCTCCCTCAGATAGATTGAAAATATTGCCTAGCCAGTTGAAAAATTAGGGTACTTGTCTTCAGGTATTAGTATCTAAACAGTGTCACCCTACGGGGCCCTCGTTAAATGTTACTGTTATGGTAACAACACTATGACTGACCTGTTCAGCTCGTAGAGGTGAAGCCCCCCTGTAAAGTACTGCGTGAGAGGCCATGTGTTTGACACACACTGGACAGCCGCATTCATAAAACACGTGTTTCCTAAGTTACTCAAGCCTGTGGCACCTTTGTCTGTCGGAGCTGAAAAAGAACACATCATTACTCGTTAAATGTCCCCTCATTTTACAGCTGCAAAAATTTGTTATACATGTACAGTAGGGTCACATGGAATTGAAAACATCACTTTAAAATGTTTCAAAAGTTGAAATTTATCAATATATCCATGCTTTCAGTTTTAAGAGAATCAAATATCTGGAATTCTAGATACTAAACAAACCATCTGTTACACTTTTTTTACCAGGTATATATAATCACTGGTTAATCATGCATGAAGAAAATTCCACACCACCGGAAAACTTCAAGATTTTACATACTTTGATCTTTCTTGTTTAAATTTTTGTTTTTCGCCAACTGTGACATCTCTTCAGGCCAAGTGAGATCTTTGTTCCGAACTGAAACAAGTAGAAATCAATCATATATTCTTCAAAGCTCATACATTTTAACAAAAAAAAACAAAAGGTAAAACTATATGTAATGTTCATTTATTTAATTGCTTGGTGATTATGGTCAAAATGTAAACTTTTTCACCTACTCTAAATGACCATAAATTTGGTTCATAACTTGCTTTTTTTTCCTGATTTTGAGACTTTTTGTTTTAAGAAAGGTTTGCTTGAAACATGGGATAATATTCTACTGGAAAATTGAAGATTTCAACACCAACAATAATAATTTGTGACATTTATTTTCCTCTAAAAATGCACTTTTGTGGGTGAAATTTTAAGTCATTTAGGGTATATTTTGGCAATCAGGCTTATGGGTGGAGAGAACAAACGCAAGCAGAGTACAGTATTTCACCTAAAGATTGGCATTTTTCGAGTGACACATTTTGCTTGATTCTGATTGATTTATTCACCTTATGGGGTCACTTAAGAGTCTTTTGTAGAGTTTGATTAATTTCTCATCAGAAAAACTTGACTTCTGAAAGTGTACTTTTACACACTGAGCTTAGGTGAAACAAAGTAAACTACTGCCTTCAGCCTGGTCCCTGAATAGGGCATATGGGTGAGGGACAGAACAGCCTTGTAACCAGTGAAGGCTCCCACTCGGTTTTACCCTCTATTATGAGTTGTGTGTTCTCCTCTATTCCTACATCCTCCACTGTTAGCCCTTCATCATCCAACAATGTCATATTATGCTGGAACAGAACAAAACAAAACTTTTATTTATTTACTGATTGATTTATTTGGTGTTTTACACCATAAATATTTCATTTATATTACTGCAGCCAGCATTATGGTCAGAAGAAACACCATGTACAGGTTTTTAACCTGACTGTGCTGATGCATGTTGAGATATCTTTAATATCTAAATGAAACTGATTATAAGCACAGGTAGCTAGGGGATATACAAACACGTTGCTCTATATACTACATATGTATGAGTACATGTAGTTCAAAAGGCCATTCAGATATCAAGAATTTATCTCATTATGCCACACCACCGATCACAACCATTTGTAGCATCCCTTACCTCATCTTTAAATTTCCACAAGCGAATATCCTCTCGGCAGAACCGCAACCGAGAACACAGGAAGTCATAGATTTGTTGCAACGTGTGACGTCGACTGAATGCAGCAGTGTAAGCTAAGTAGCGCCGAGGGGTGCTGGACGAGACAAAGTTGGGACCATCTGAAACAGACAAGAACAGGTGAGACGAATCAAACAGGCGATATAGGTGTGGCATTTGCTTCACGCATGTTCGAGTAACAACAAACACACTCACTCGATTTCTGATCATCCCAGCATCTGCCAGCAAAGCATCCACATTTAAGAACTTGTATTGTTTTTTCAAAACAAATCTTTTGACCTTTATAAATAGAAAAGTTGAAAAATTGCGCGCACTGGATACAACTGGCCATTAATATTCAACTTAACACATTGAACAGGCTATACTCATAGCCTGAGAATTTCTTGGCTGCAGCCAACTGTTTCTTTTTGCACCAGTCCTTACTCGTATCCCATCTAATGTTTGTATGCCAGGAGTGTCATGTCGTACTGAACAATATTTCATATACTGTGTCTTCTTGTGGCAGGGCAAGTCCATGCCACCAACCCAGTTACATTATACTGACGCCGAACCAACCAGTCCTGTTTTCTGGCTCTTACCTTCAAGTACTAAGCACCAAATGAGGCAACATCTATTTTTAAAGTCTTTGATGTGACCTGAGTTTTGGACACTCTAACCATTAGGCCACCGAAATTCACGAGAGATTATCAGGGTTAGCCCTTTGCTGACTGGTACACACTAATATTGATGAGGGAGGTCAGTGAATATGGTGACTGCTCAAATAAAACCTTATTTTGATCCAAGAGCGAATGGTTAAATAACACCTCCTGGGAAACTTACTGAAGGAGATGCCTCCTATTCCGGCCATCATACCAGTGAATGTGGTGGCAGGGGCTGGCCGCTGGACTGGAGCCTGGTGTCGCAGCAGACGCACATTGATTGGATACAGTTCTAACTCTGGGGGACAGTCACCACTGCCAGGGGAGATAACCTATAATCAAACCACACCGTTAGGATCATATTAATTTCTAGCAGTCAGTGTAAACAGCACGGCTCTAGTTTGTGTGGTATTCATTCCACAGTTAAGGGAAGTTTGCATTATTAGAGAAACATTTCTGATATTCTTGCCTAGTTTGCATCTTTTCCATTCCAACTTCCTAATTTTTCAAATTCATAAATACAATTTTTTGAATACATCACGAAAGTGAGAAATCGAACGGATGAACGGTCATGGAGAAAAGCGACTGACACACAGAATTTCTTCCTTTATAGTTAGATTAGGATTTACAACTGTCAAAACATCTGTGCATCATCTTAATTTATAGTTTAACTGATTCCACATATTTAAATGATTACCACATACCAGTGATTTCCAGTTTTAAATATTTTCAAAGTTAACAATGCATACTGTTCTATATTTCAATGGACAGTGAGAGAGAAGCAGGCTTACATTCCTAGGTAGAGCTGGAGATCCACCATACCAGCCAGACAATGCTCTCCACACTGGCTCTGGGACTAATTCAAAGTCACGACCACTGGCCAGAGTTGTGTCTCTTTTCAGTTTCCCACCTTCATTTGTTAATGTAGGTTGCTGCAAGGTAGAATAAAAAAAATATGAAACCTTCAAAATATTACACGTGTATGTGTGATTTATGGTTTTTTGAATTCGGAGAGAAAATTTATTTATTTTTCTTAAATTCCTCTGAATTTCTTGCTAAGAAATATGCTTCTTTTCCCTTAGGATTCTGGAAGACTTGTGTATTACATTGCTAGGTAGGAGGCAAGCACAAAGTCAGCTTACCTTCTGACTACTCTGCACAATCAGTGGAGTGTTATCAATAGCTCCTGGTTTCTGAGGTACAGATGAGGTAAGAGTTTTCTTCTTCATCTTCGGTGAGGGGCTGGGGCTATGAGGTGAGTAACCCACCAGTCCGTCCGTATGTCCGGCCGTTAAACTGTTCCTCATCGTGCTGCCTGATGAACTACTATTAAAGTTTCTATCCTGATTGACAGGTGTGCCCGCCAATCGGCTTTCGCCAGTGGGAGTTACTTTTGTGACCACAACAAAGGCGTCGTCCTCCGTAGGGACTGGTTGTGCCCCTTTGACCTTGGCAATCTTTGCTCTGCTGGGGGACTGGTTAAGACCTTTAGCAGCGTCTTCTCCCAAGGCTATGTGGCCGTTAACTACAACTTCCACCTGATCAGAGAGATCAAAGGAAAAGATTGATAAGTGCAATTACCAACTGATTTTGGGATTAAGAGGACAGAAAGCAGGAAACAATATGGGACAACTTTCACAAACCAAACACACCCGAACAAAGGGTGATAACCCAATCAACAGACACACTGATTGCAGAATACGGGGGAATACACTCCCTAACATGATAGTTGCTGCGCAATGAAAATGAGAGAATTTTGTCTAATGCCGCATAAAATAAAAAACAAGTTTGCAGAACTGTTCCCCTCCCCTCGTGACATTATAACATTTTAACATCTCTAACATGAAACAGTGCAAGCATGGTGAACTTATACCCCCACTGTGTCTGTAAACAGCTGTAGATATAAAGCAGAGATGTAACTCACATCATGATTGACATAATCTCTCCAGGCATTCCACCACTGTATGGCTACCAGGTACCAGGCCTGGCCCACCTGTAAGGGTTTACGGGATTCCCGATCCAACCAGCCCCTGCACAAGACGAGACACGCAATACTTTAATGCCTGGTGACAACTCGTCAATGCAATAGGCAAGGTAACCATATTCCATCATAATAATAATAACAATAATAACAACCTTTATTTACTTAGGGTTATACACACCCTTCCTATGACTATGACTCTCTCACTCACACATTTACCCCTCTCCCTGATAATACATCAATAGTTCTCTTTCTACATATAAGCAGTTTCTATACAAATTGTAAAAAAAGTACAAGTATGTATGTGTGTCATGATACATAAGAACATTCTATGAAAGAGCAAGATTTTATTTCAATCATCTGACACTTGTCAAGTCTGGCAGAAAAAAACAGGCTTGTGAACAGCAAGTAGTGTCTTCTATAGAATCATAGAACACAATATCCCTGTTGGGTATTTTATAATTTACCTCTTTTATCCTTCACAATACAATCTTTGATGCTGTACATTAGACATGTATAACGGTGATATTGGGGTGAGTGGTTTCTACTATGATCCTATAGACAACGAAGGCAGGAAGGTAATGAGTTCCACTACTATGAGATACACATCTGCCTACATGTACACGTGCATCTGCTGTAGATGCAAGGATATGTGCATCAAAAGGGCTATCACAGTCTGAGTAGTCTCTACCGTGACCTTGAACCATTTAGTCAAGTGTTAGGTACACAGGCTTTCTGCATGTACCACAACACAAAGTCTCTACCATGACCTTAAAAGATTTAGCCAAGAAGCATATTCTACGATGATACATTGTACCGTGCTTTACTTTAATAATTTTGATTTCCCAGGTCTCAATTTTTGGTCTTGACACCTTTGACAGTATTGTATTACTCACTGCACAATTTTTCTCTCCTCATCTTTGGTTTGTGGGCGTAAGCCCAGCACTATATGACATATCTGTGGAGTAAAGGCAGAAAAATGTGATCAATGCAACAACGTGAGTGGCCTCCATTATTAAAACACCTACTGAGGAATGGTGGAGAATTCTGATGGTCATAGCTGACCCTAAGTCATCACAAAAAATTTGATTCATTTTCAGAAAGTATATACAAGTATCAAAGCAAACAAAAACATAGCATTCTTACATAAAAATAAATGAAATGAAATGCCCAACATTCTGGAATACTACAAATATCCATGGACGTATTGCCACTTTTAAAGACAACCAGAGAAGTTCATAAAATTTACATACATGCATGCTCTACACGTACATCACTATTCTTTGAACCACTGAAGATGGACCATGAAGAAAATGCACGGATATACCCTAATTCCTCAACCTTCTCGCATATGAAAGAGCAACTTTCAGTGCAATTTATGCACATTTTTAATTTGATTTTGGAGACAAAACTACATTGGTTCACTAAATCACAAAAAGTATAATTTATCAGTCAACACAGAATAATGTCTTCAGGATACATCTGAATAAACACCTTGCAAACATCTGAAAAGGTTGAAGAACTACAGTATTTACCCCACAAACTTTCCACACAACAGGTAAAACATCACCTATAGATTATTTCTGAGGTAATTTATTTCTCGTGAGTGTCGTCTCGCTATGGCTGAAAATATTCTCAATATCACATTAAGTCTCAAAAATTCACTCAACTATTTGTTCTCTCAGGCTTGATGGTGCATACCTGACTTAGAAGGTTAAGGAAGTCCTCAGAGAGTGTGTTATTCACTGTCCATACCAAATACTCCTCCATGGTGATGCAGCCATCCTGATACAGACAGGAAATATTAAAATACAGAATAAAGGGAGATAGCTATTTATTTATATGTTTCATTGGTGTTTCGTGCTGTGAAAATATTTCACTTTAATATATGACTGTGGCCAGTATTATTGTGGAAGGGAACTGAGCAGGAGTAGTATGACTGTGGCCAGCATTATGGTGGAAGGGAACTGAGCAGGAGCCATATGACTGTGGCCAGCATAATGGTGGAAGGGAACTGAGCAGGAGCCATATGACTGTGGCCAGCATTATGGTGGAAGGGAACTGAGCAGGAGTCATATGACTGTGGCCAGCATTATGGTTGAAGGGAACTGAGCAGGAGTCGTATGACTGTGGCCAGCATTATGGTGGAAGGGAACTGAGCAGGAGTCATATGATTGCGGCCAGCATTATGGTGGAAGGGAACAAGCCTTTAATTGAATTGCCTTGATAGCAATTCTCCTCCTAACACAGAAGACTTCAGGGCTAGTTCTTAGGCAAAATGGTGTTGCCCATGGGGGATTTTGGCACTGACTTTATTTACAATTTATCAACTTGAGGTACATAACAGAATTTTTTTATGGCATGCACCTGCAAGGAAATGCACACTCTTTCCAATGGTATTTGATTGATATTTAAATTTTCTTCTCCTTCAAGTTACATCTGGCCTAATTTATATGGTGCCAATTAACAACATCCCCGTCACATTACACATGGATGTATTGTCTGTCCATCTGTGAACACATACCTTGTCTGAATCATGCGAGGAGAGAATCTCATTAGTAACAGTTTCTGCGTCTAACTTGTGGAAGATGTCACTTTCCTGGAAGAGACAGACAAACACACCTTAAAGTCGTGTAAGGAATAAAATTGTTCTCTAGAACAATTATAAAGGTCACGGCAAAAATACAAGCCCCTCCCCCCCCCCCTCATTTTTATCAGTTTATTTATCAAACATACTTCAGTCAAAAAATTTCACTATATATAGGATGATGATCAATCAGAGGGGTTGTGGAAATAGAACAAAAAAATGGGGTGCAGAAGGGAGGATAAGACATAAACATTCCCTAAATGCCTATAAACCAAGGATGAGCGATTGTACTGTACATGTAGCTTAAAACACAAAACCTTATCAGCCACAGCCGGTCAAATAGTTATGCAGACAATTTCCATGACCCACTCAACCAGTGATGAATGTGAAGTAGAAGAAACCTTTTAGCCCTAAGATCACAAAGGTGTCTGACAAACTTTATAGTCTTAAATTGAGATATTATTCATGAACTTTCAGGCTTGAATATGTTTTGCCATGAAAGTCTAAGAAAACTCTCAGTATTAAAATAAGTCATAAATTTGGCACAGTAAACTGGTTCGAAGCTAAGATCAAACCTGAAACCTGAAAGTTATGTGATCCCGCAGCCTGACCATGCTGGCTTACCAGTTCCTGAGGGGGTTTGTTCTCTTTCCGTACCAACATGAGACTCTCCAACATGCACTTCAGCTCACTGTGATCCAACTTCCCGTCATGGTTAGAGTCAAATACTTTGAAACAGACTGCAATGAGAAGCAAGAAACCACCAACACATTAGTCAGTAGAATTCTATACTTTCTTCACAATACAAGGCATCAAGATCCAAAAGGGCGTTTATTCTTTTTAGGCCACACCAGTTTTAATTTTTGTTTTATAAGCAAACGAAATCTTCTGTCAATGCCAGAGGAGAAGATATAAAAAAGTAAATAAAACTGGAATAACATGTATTATCTTAAAAATGTGGACCATCTTTGGTAATTTTTCCTGACCATGACATGCTTACAAGATCTGAAGCATAAAACCTTGGGAAGCATAAAAATCATAAAAACGTCAAAATAAAAAGGAAGATTTTCATTTTTTGACATTTTAGTGTTGTCTCACCCGTGAAAGCTAAAATAACTGCCTATTCTGGCAGCTTAATTGACTCCTTTCTTGTTCTCACAAAGACACTCAACTTGGCAATTTTAACACAACAAGAAAACTCATACAACAAACTTCTTTGAGAATGGGTGAAAAATTCGTGGCAGTCTGTAGTTTGAAAACGGAGAGTTGTAAGGTTCAGCCCTCGCGCTCTCACTGCCCAAGGAGCTGGAAACCTGGCCACCCATGTCATCTGGATCATGCACAGCTGCTGATAACAAAGACATTTCCCTCACACTTTTGCCTTTCTGTGACAGGGCCACGACAGCAGGCTGATATCCCACAAGCCATTTCTTTGAAGTCAATATGGTTGTCTCGGTTCTCATCAAAGGCGGCAAATAAACCTGAAACAGAATGATAAGCATGTGGTAATACAAATAACATCTGAAACAGATTAACAAAAGAATATAATATAATAACTACATTTTTCAAAGGTGCTAAAGCATGGTCCACATATCACTGATCTTTGCTGAAGCACTACACATCAAAGAAAAACTGACAATTACACTACATATATAGAGCATTAACACCTAATCAACACTCCTCAAAGTCACAAATTGGCCGTTTTTAATCCAAGTAATCATTGTGCGCAATTTGCAACTTTGTTGTTATTTAGTCTGTGCAATCTGCAGACAAGGAGTGGCCATCAATTTAATTCTGTTCCAAATAAAAATTTGACCCTTTGCATATTGGCTGAGGGCTAGCCTAGAAAGACTTGGCAAATTTCATGACAATGACAGAATGGCTTTCTAACTGAAACGTCACCACATATGTAAATAAATCCATGTATCCACATGCACCTACATGTAGGTCTCGTAGCTCCAAGAGCTATTTTAAAACAACCAACCACACCAGACCACACTCGGTCTGTCAAATTCCTATGGTCGAGCCTTATGCCTTTGTACACAATAGCAGCCAATCCAAACCTACACACGTTCACATCTTCAGATAGTTACCTTCAGACAGCACCTCTGGCACAGGTGGGCAGATCAATGGTTTGAAAGTCTCAAAGTCAAACCTGCCTGAGCGTGACTGCGCCTTTAGCACCCAGTACCTCTTCTCCAGCTCGTTGATATCTGTCTCCTCCACTGGTCAAACCAAATACAACATATTCATTTAACTCTGATGCTTTTGAATACACAGAAAAAGAAACCTCAGCTAACACATTTATGGTCTGGAGTGAAGCCGGTATATACTTGTTCAAACCAGTGAACAGAAAGTACTGTATTTCACCTACAGGTTAGCATTCCTCAAATGACACCCTTTGTTTGATCCTGATCAATACGTCCACCTTATAGAGACACATAAAACTACTTTTTGATGTTTGATTAAATTGCTTCAGTGAGCAACAAAGTATTATACTAAGGCATTTATGTGCTTCTGAAAGAGAATATTTAAAAAATATCAAAAAATGTACTTCTTAAATTATTTATTTAATCATTTACTTGATTGGTGTTTTATGCCCTAATAAAGAATTTATCACTTATAAGCTGGTGGCCAGCATTATGGTGGGAGGAAACTGGCAGAGCCTTGGAGAAACCCAAGACAATCCTCATTATGTATTTATTTGACTGGTGCTTTACATGTACTCAAGAATATTTTGCCTGTATGATGGCAGCCAGCATTATGGTGGAGGGAAGCCGGACTGAACCGGGAAACCCAAGATCTGGGCTTGAACTCACGGCGACTGCATTGCTGAGAGGCTACTGGGTCATAGTGCTGCGCTGGGTCATTGTGCTGCGCTGGCACGTTAACTGCCTTAGCTACAGAGCCCCCCTTCCCATTATGTAGGCTCACTACATGAATGTGTTCACGCTGTACAGTAGTGAATTAATGAAGCCTCTCTGTCTGAACTGGAGTATACCCTGACTACAGAACACAGATGAACTATCCTTAATCCTCATCAAATTCCACAAGTGAAATATAAAAGATGTGATTTAAAACCAATAATTCCTAAGATTTTGATAACTAATATGTATTGTTCAGGTACAGTGTATATGAACTTCAAACACTTCTCTGATATGCCAAAACATACTCTATGTCTCCGGTCAACTTGAAATGGGGTTCTACAGCCATCCACAAAGGGAAGTAAATCTTGTAACTTACAAAGCAGCAATGCCCTCACCTACAAGAATAAGACTGCCGCCTATAACCACTTGCTGTGTGTTGATATAGAAATCACTGCTATTGTTATTTATATAGGTTGCATGTGCTGTTGTTTCATGAGTTGTAAGATTTGCTTCCCTTTGCATAGGGCAAGAGAAGCCACATTTGTTTGGGATTTAGTGTAGGTAACTAAAACTTACTCATCAACCATCTAAAATCTCTGCTGCTATACCAGGTATACTTCAAAAAAATGTTACAGTGTAGTTTCTAGCCAGGCTTTCACTTTACACTAAACTTGACTCTGAGCTATGTTAAGTGCTTGAAGAGTGCTGCTCACAGTGTGTCACGCCGGCCAGGGTCTGGTAAAAGGTGGGCGTCTCTGTCTCGTTGGATAGGGACAGACTGGAAGGTTCTGCCAACAGCCATTTAGAGACAATCGTGGCCTCCGAATGGCGTAACACCCATGCCTTAAAATGTTCATAGTCCACCTGATCATTCTGAAAAGCAAATGGAATAAATTAGATTTGGTAGAAAAGCTCACCTGTAGGAGATAACTGAATAAAACAACGTTATGAGTTTTATAATTTACAGTACTGTAATTAACATGCAGATGGTGCATCAACTATGGAACACTCCTCTTGTATGATTCTGCTCTACATGTACATGTGTGCAAAACCTGACCTCATTACATGCTGTACTTTTTAATGTACCACCCTGAACATTTACTTTAACATTTCTTTCCCTCTGTATGGAGGCTGACGCTCAGAGTATGACAGACATGTCAGCTACATGTGCACCTGTACGAGCTAACAAAATGACACGCAAACAGATGAGCATATATGTACCAACAGACCAACGCAATCTGATAACCAATCTGTAAATAGTGTCCATTTTTCACCCCAATATGGCTGCAATGTGGGCATTTAACTATGATCTTTCATTCAAAGCTGAACACTGGATATCACTAAAGTTAAACCTACACATTCAAACAGTGTAGTACACATGTATAAATATCTGACCTCTCTAAAAAGGGCTGACAGGGCATGGGACACCTGACCCTCCGTCTCCAGCACCCGCCGGTCCATCTCCTCCTTCTGAACATAGCTGTATGTGTCGTCAGCATACATCCCAAATATAACTGCAGCACAAAACAGTAGAGACATCAACATCAACTGTTTCCTCTGATTCTACCCACCCAAAAACTGACTGCATAAGGCATTAAACCACTACCAAATAAAATTATCAAGTGCCATGTTGAGCTTTAATTAAATTACAAAATATATGTTCATATCAAAGGAAGTTTTCAAAGAATACATGTAATTCCAAAATACGGTCAGTTCTAGCTTTGTAACCAAACAAATCTCATCACAGTGCAGAAGCATACATACATGTACATATTTATGTATGCAATGGTGCAAAGGAAATAGTTATATAGTGCATCTCTTGCCATGTCTAATGCCATATATGTGTACGTTGACAAATACAGCAGCAAAGACACATCGCAAAGTTATCTCTTTTGATATGCTTGCACAATCTGGAAACTTGCATCTTACATGTACATGTTACTATAGCTTGATCAATGTTATGACGTACAGGAACGTTTATTAAAGTCAAATGTGGGAAAGGTTTGCCAGCAACCTGCAGATGGTTGTGGGTTTCTCTTGGGCTCTGCTCGGCTTCCTCCAGCCATAAAGTGAAATATTCTTCAGTATGGCATAAAACACCAAACAAATTAACAAATAAATAAATAAATAAAGCCAAATGATTTGAAGAATCAAGGTAGCAGTAATGCTATAAACCACTCAAAAGCAGATGGCCTCTCCAGAGCTGAAAATCTAGAATGTGTCAGTTCAGATGACCAAAGATGAAATACAGCGCCTGGCGTTTGGTTTGCTACACAAATCTGGGTTTAGTGAAACAAAACAAAATTCTTTAACCAGTAACTTACATGTAACTCTGAAATATATTGACAATGGCGGTACAGCAAAATCAATAAATCAAACAAATACACTAACATGAATTTCAGAAAAATATTAATCAAATGTAAATTGGCAAAGGCTCATTTCCACATACTTTGTTTTAAAAACAAATGACATGTACAATAAAACTCCAAGGCCCTATATTGTAAAGAGAATGATAACCATATTGACGCGCTTTACACGTGGGTGTATCACTACTGGAATGCTAGGATATTTATTTCTGGATGTAAGGTCAATGAAAATCAATAAAATGTTGGAAATGTTGATGTAAATATAGGCTCCCATCCTCCCACAGCATAACACCAGGACACATGCCACAAATCAGACAATGAAATTGGTTACTTCAATACAACAATTTTACCACTTCATTATTGTGTCTTCACAAATTCAAAAGAAAATTCTACATGTACACATCCCTCAAAGAGTCCTTGAAATATTCCTGGCTATGATGTAAAACATCAATCAAATAAATAAATAGAATTATTCAACATGACCACAAATTTAGTCCGTGACTAACTGGCCTATACTTCCTAATTCTGAGAGCTCTATAGATTGTAGAAAGGTCTTTTGAGGTTTGCTTGGAACATACATGTAGGGTGACATTCTACTCGAAAACTGTATGCTTCAGCACCCAAAATAATATTTTGTGACAATTATTGCCTCTAAAAATGCACTTTTGTGGGCGAAATTTTAGGTTTTTTTTAGGGTAAATGTGCATACATGTAAAGATGTGACTGTGTCCACTGACTGATTTTATTATCTTCATGTAACTATCCCTCTTGAAATTCTTCATCAAGAGTAACATAACTAGAACTTCAGCTTGAGGCTATCTGCAGTCAAATGACAATTGGTCCCATATAACCTGACCAACAACCATGCATGCACATTCACATGTTTCAAACATCAACGAAATCTGTCCTCAAACATGAACTACTGAAACCAGAAGCTATCAAGGTAAATATTTATTTATATACACGTACAGTGTATTTGATCAGTGTTTCAAGCTATATTCAATAATATTTCAGCTATGTGACCGCATTCAGCGTTATAGTGGGAGGAATTCCTCAAAGTTTTCGCATATGAAACAGCAACTTTCAGTATAATTTGTGCACATTTTTAATTTTGATTGCTGAGCCCAAACTACATTGTTTGGATTAGCCAATTTCAGGTCTTCACAAAAAGTTATAATTTTATCTAATATTAGTCTACAATGAATATTACCTTCAGAATATGCTTGAATGAACGTCTTGCAAACGTGCGAAAAGGTTCAAGAATTACAGTAACTGCATTTATAGTAAGTGTCTCCACAAATCTGTATATTTTATATTACTTTGATCTTACTGTGGATGCCCTACATGTACATGTAAGTGTCAAGGTTGAGGAAAACAAGCCAAACATGTACACGTACGTGCCCACAGTTAGGTTAATGAGGACCAGTTTAAGGACAGCAGGTCAGCAAGCCATACATGTACACATACCTGCCCACAGTTGGGTTAATGAGGACCAGGTGCCTGGGGGGAAGTGATTTTATCAGCCATACACATGTACTACCTGTCTGTGTACAAACAGATAAGTGAAGCAGAACCAATCTGACTTTCACACCCCGTACTCACAAGAGAGGTATAGGTGTATAATCTGAGGACATCAGCATACATGTACTTTCTACAGCTCTGCATGTGCACAGACAAATTTATTGAAGTCAACCTGGACAGAGATCTCAGAGATGCACCAGTGCATGCCCACACACTGGGTTCAGAGGTCATTCATGAGTCAAACTCAAAACATACCTACCCTATTACTTATACACTGGGGTTCATCAAAGTTTTACATCATTGTTCATGGTTCATGACTAACAATAACATTAAAAGCTTCGGTCATGTCAGTACATTATGCGTTAAATATTGTCTACTGTAAACAGCCTACATGTATATGGAAATTTTTACTAACTAATGAGCCTGCTGATTGGTTCGTGAAAAATTTTGTAAAGTTATATGCACGTATGCCATTTACATGCACTGTTTAATAAGCACACAAAATTTCAAGGGAATGTATTCTTACCTGTATAAGCATTATGATTTAACGCCCAATTAACTACCTAACCAAAAGATGATAGGTTTTAATCCAGCTGTAACTGGCACGCATGTACGATCATGATTATACACATGCAGTAAAAACTGCTTTACAGTACACCAGGAAAACAAATCAGAACATCTATTTTTAAGGTAATAAAATGGCATCTACTAAAGCGATAAGCACTTGGGCATACAAAGTAATAAGTGGAGATAGGAAGCTCTCTGTGGCTTGTTGACAAGCCAACTGCCACCCACTTCCACCACCCCCTACCCCTTCCTCCGATGTAATCAGAGAAAATCATACATGTACTGGATCTGACCAAGACACATATACATACATGTGTATTTCATCAGAATATCCCCCCATTTATTGTCTTTTGAAGGAGTTCAGAAGATACATGTATTACATGCATGCACAGCAGATATGTCATATATGCGAGACACGCACTGTACTTGTCAGTACAAGTAGAACATTCATGTCACTTTGACCCGTTTCTCTCTCATCCATCATTTTAATAAAACAAACAAATTTACATGCACATGCCAGAAAATACATACATGTATATTATGTGGACTGCTGTTTTGGATGTGGAATGCAGCTATGGATGTGAAGTGTTGTTTTGGATGTGGACTGTTGGCTTGAGTGTGTGGACTGTTGGCTTGACTGTGGACTGTTGGTTTAGATGTGGACTTTTGGTTTGGATGTGAACTTACGCTTTAGATGTGGACTGTTGGGTTGTGAGTGGACTGTTGGCTTGACTATGGAGTGTTGGTTTGGATGTAGACTTTTGGTTGGGATGTAGACTTTTGGCTTGGTTGTGGACTGTTGGCTTGACTGTGGACTGTTGGCTTGACTGTGGACTGTTGGCTTGACTATGGAGTGTTGGTTTGGATGTGGACTTTTGGCTTGGTTGTGGACTGTTGGCTTGACTGTGGACTTTTGGTTTGGATGTGGACTTTTGGCTTGGGTGTGGACTGTTGGCTTGGGTTTGGACTTTTGCCTTGGGTGTGAGCTGTTGCCTTGGATGTGGATTGTTGGTCTGTTGGCTTGGGTCTGGGCTGTTTGTTTGGCTTCAGGTTGTTGCCTGGGGAGTGGACTGTTGGTTTTTATCTGGACTGCTGATAAGGATATTTGTGGACTGTTGGTTTAGATTTGGACTACTGGTTTAGCTGTGGACTGTTGGTTTGGTTGAGTGAACTACTGGTTTAGATGTGGACTGCTGGTTTGGATATGTGTGGACTTGGTTTGGATGTGTGTGGACTGCTGGTTTGCATGTGGACTACTGGTTTGGATGTGAGTAGACTACTGGTTTGGATGTGTGTGGAATGCTGGGTTGGATGTGGATGACTGGTTTGGATGTGTGTGGATATGGTTTGGATGTGTGTGGACTGTCTGGAACAAACCTATCCTGTCACTACCATGTCTACTGAGAAATACGAGTAGGCGCCAATTCAACAATTCATGAATCCAGTCAGAAATAAGGACAACAGAGGAAGGAACACATGCATGTGCATAGACTGTGCAGCAGAAGAGCTCTTAAGTTTGTGGTGCCCATCAATCATTGTCCAGGTCCAGGCTTTGAAGAATGCTGAGCACTAAGTCATCTCAACTCTAAAGACATATGTGCAGATCATGAGGCTTACAGGTTTAGAAAAATCATACTGTAAACTACAGGTAGAGCTATCAAGTGAAAGTGAGCTTTCTCTCATGGGCTAGTGTACACAACAAATCAGCAATACCTGGGTTTCAACTCAGGATAACAAAAAACAGGCAGTACTGCTTGAACTATACATGCACTGGCTCTAACAAACCTAGGTCTGCATGTCAGATGTAATTCTTAAAAATCAAAACAAAACAACAGGCATCAAGAGTACTGGATAACAAGAATCAGATATCTGGAAAACACGTTTTCAATAGCTTTCATTTTGGTTTGATGCAGGTCCAATCACATGATTTAATGTGTTGTTTTATTCACAAATGCTGCCTGCTGAGCTTTACAGAGATGTCAGTGAATTAGAAAGATTCCAGTAAATCCCATGCTGTGTACAGAGATTGCGACTTGCAGAATATTGTGTTCTGTATGCGCTGACACAATCATAGTTAATACTGCTGCAATTATGCAGATCAGGCTAGAAATCATCCCTCCCTGAAACATCCAATTAACCAGTAAAATATTTATGAAATATCCCACAGCATTTGTGAATTTAAGATATGGATCTTATTCAATTTGTTCCACAAATATCATAAAAACCACATCTTTACAACAAAATAATTTATAAGGCTATCATCACTAAACATGTCAAGAATGGAGAGAGCTTGTTCATTTTTCCATATTTCTTTATGATTGCATGTGTTGCTTGACGCAAATATAACGTTTTCAATGTCTCTAGGGGCTATTACTGCTGGGTTATCACAAAACCCAGGCCTGAAATTTACGGCCACTGACATAATGTTTCTTTCAGAACCTCTCTTCAAACTTCCAGGTTACCTTTGCTCCCTTCACATTGCATGTACTTTTACGATAGGGAAAGTCCTTACTACATGATTAAGGTAAAAAAGCCCGACATATACTGTCAAATTTGCAGACATGATACACATGTCATCCCAGAATTTGTTTGATCTTAGAATCAGTATAAGATACCAAATGCACACCCCTGCAGTACACATGAGTTACACTTAAGAACATATATTTTTTGAAAATAATGACTTCTCTAAAATGTTTATTCAAAATGCTGCCTGCTTGCTGACTTCCAGATCACTGCCTGGGCCATTTTACAGTTTATAGTACTGAATACACTGTGAATGTTAATCTGATTTAAGAGATTACATGTCCTTGTACTTCATACTTGCCTGATTCTTTAAACCATGGCAAAGTAAATGTCACCTTATACATGTCTATGTCCGTGTCCATTTCTGTGTCCAGGTCCATGAAGCTACATGAACAAGTCCATGTCCATGAAGCTACATGACCAAATCTATGCCCGTGTCCGTGAAGCTAGGTGTCCATGTCTGTGTCCATGTCCGTGCCCGTGCCCCTGTCCATGTGCGAGCCCATGTCCATGTCCGAGTAGCTACATGACCAGATCTGTGTCCATGTTGGAGTCTGTGTCTATGTACGTGTCCATGAAGCTACATAACCAAGTCCGTGTCCATGAAGCTACATGACCAAATCTATGCCCGTGTCCGTGAAGCTAGGTGTCCATGTCTGTGTCCATGTCCGTGCCCCTGTCCATGTCCGAGCCCATGTCCATGTAGCTACATGACCAGATCTGTGTCCATGTTAGAGTCTGTGTCCATGTCTGTGTCCGTGTACCTACATGACCAAATCCGTGTCCATGTCCGAGTCTGTGTAGCTACGTGA